>NC_091228.1:3473360-3765860 GCF_040958095.1 Procambarus clarkii
ATTACTAAAATGGATTCAGATAATATAGTAAATTAGACATTAAAATATATAAATTTATAAAAAATTTAATTTTTACATGTGAATGTTTACAAATGTTCTCTTAATATGGTGAGGAATCAAGGAGAGGGGAACAGGAGAGGGGAACAGGAGAGGAAAAGAATAATTTTATCTTACTGATGAATAATGAAACACAATATTTACACACTTTGTGATGAGCCACTATATCGTGCAATGTGCATAAACATATTTACTGCCCAGATATTTATTGTCATATATTTTGTTTTGTATCTGTACTGTATGTTCAAGATGTTTTCTCAATCATATGGAAATATAATACAGGTAATAATAATACAGCTCCAGGTACATACCTGCCGTGCACGCGATGTTACCTGAGCTTGAGCGGACAGGCATAGCTTCATGTTGTGCACTACCATCATTTTAAGTTTGAATAATGTTAATTATTATATTTTTTGACAAGTAAATTGTCTGAAATGAATGCATTATTGAAGAGTAAAACTTTAAATATGCATTGCACAACACTTTATATTATTATTATAAAGATATTAAAATAATTTTGCCTACTGAGCACCAAGCCAATTAGTATCACAATGTTTGCAAACTTTCTGTACACGTACATTGTTCTGTAAACGAAACCTAAAAAATACTCTCGTCTCGGTTTAGAGAAAATGTGCAAGCCGATGCCACATATTGTGTCACTGGAATACTGTACTTGCAGTTTTATGAAAACAGTATTGAATCATCAAAATGCAAGAATTAACACTTATATTAAAATTACAATAACTTGCTAAGCAAAAGTTATGTTTGGTGGAAAAATTAAATACATAAACAATAGAGAACAAAAATAATGAATAAGGCCCCAAAGAATATTAAACGCTCTTTAATCCAACCTACCTTCCAAATTTCAGGATGACCTGAAAAGATGCCTGCAATACATTACAGTATAAATGTACACAAATTATAATACAGTAATTTCAACCACATTAAATTTTTGGATTTTCACAACTGTAGAAGTGATAAAAAAAAATTGCATTTACAATATACAAATCACATTTGCTATACACGTGCTCTTTTGTCGTCTGGAAAACATCTGAAGGAAGCTGACTACCTACTTAGAATTGTTCCTTTTGGTATTCTTGATGAGCAGCCTCCATTAGACATTTTCCTTGAATCAGGCATAAATATTATTCACATTACATCTCTTATCTCTATGTAATTCATATTACTATTTTATCTACACATATACAGTACAGTATTGCACAAAATTATTTAAGTAAAATTAATATGACAACATTTTCTATTTACTGTACAGCAAATCACATGTGGAAACAGTACATTAATAGCTTATTTATTGCAATAATTTGATTCATGTTTATTAGTAAGGTTCATATTCGTATAATATATAAAATACAATTTAAACTTGGCTCTAAGCATTAATCATGCTAGTAATGATAAGTATGCAAGGGATCTTAAAAATTAGGTAGATTATACTAGCAACCCACTTACATAGGACTGTCATATCAATTACTGAATGTTGCATGTAACACTATTTTTGGAATAAATGTTCATCTTGTTCGGAAAGGATGACCATTTATTCCTTTAAGCATTCAAAACTTTTTTTGTTGCTTTTTCCAAAATATTTTGCATTAGGCCATGCAAGCAGTTTTAATAATGATCCTGTTCCTTACACAGTAGTAAAATAAATATTTTGATGAGACATTCAGCTGAATGAATAATTTTAACATTACGTAAATGATACTACACGAGTTGCACTTACATTACCTACCAATTAGCACTTTCGCATTCAGATGACGTTAAAACGCATCATCCATGCTCCAATGGTACGTATTTAGATGACGCTAAAATGCAGTGTCCGATTGTTATTCATAAACATTCACATTTTCATTGCTGTAACACAATCTATTATGAATACACTTTTGTTTTTGTATCTATTCCATAGACAATTCACTTGAAAACCATTTTGACACCAAATTTATAGTTATAAACCAACAAATAACTTTGAAAACATAAAATGATTTGAAGTATTTTTCACATCGCTGGGCAGCCTACAAAGCCCAGAACACTTCTAGTCAGAAATAGCGTGGAGATGCTACACCTCCTAATTATTAATTTAGTTGATGTAGCTTGTACAAGAAAAATAGTTCAGTTACGAATAAACATTGTAAGTTTCTTTTTCGTTTTTTTAATTCGGTGGACATTTCTGAGCAACTTGTGTAAAGGCCTTCCTTACTCGGGGAAAAATAAAACTACATATAATAAGTTATTACATTTTACTTCTAATAAAACAATTTACACAAATAATCTAAAAAGTAATACTGCACATTTACATTTACATATAAAAATATAAATATTTCTTAAACAAAATTATCTTGCAAGTACAGTTACATGCCCTGGTGTGCTAATAGCTGAACTGCTGTTACATGCCCTGGTGTGCTAATAGCTGCACTGCTGTTACATGCCCTGGTGTGCTAATAGCTGCACTGCTGTTACATGCCCTGGTGTGCTGAATAGCTGCACTGCTGTTACATGCCCTGGTGTGCTGATAGCTACACTGCTGTTACATGCCCTGGTGTGCTGAATAGCTACACTGCTGTTACATGCCCTGGTGTGCTGATAGCTGCACTGCTGTTACATGCCCTGGTGTGCTGATAGCTGCACTGCTGTTACATGCCCTGGTGTGCTGATAGCTACACTGCTGTTACATGCCCTGGTGTGCAGATAGCTACACTGCTGTTACATGCCCTGGTGTGCTGATAGCTGCACTGCTGTTACATGCCCTGGTGTGCTGATAGCTACACTGCTGTTACATGCCCTGGTGTGCTAGATAGCTACACTGCTGTTACATGCCCTGGTGTGCTGATAGCTGCACTGCTGTTATATGCCCTGGTGTGCTGATAGCTGCACTGCTGTTACATGCCCTGGTGTGCTGATAGCTGCACTGCTGTTACATGCCCTGGTGTGCTGATAGCTGCACTGCTGTTACATGCCCTGGTGTGCAGATAGCTACACTGCTGTTACATGCCCTGGTGTGCTGATAGCTACACTGCTGTTACATGCCCTGGTGTGCAGATAGCTACACTGCTATTACATGCCCTGGTGTGCAGATAGCTACACTGCTGTTACATGCCTTGGTGTGCTGATAGCTACACTGCTGTTACATGCCCTGGTGTGCAGATAGCTACACTGCTGTTACATGCCCTGGTGTGCTGATAGCTACACTGCTGTTACATGCCCTGGTGTGCAGATAGCTACACTGCTGTTACATGCCCTGGTGTGCTGATAGCTACACTGCTGTTACATGCCCTGGTGTGCTGATAGCTGCACTGCTGTTACATGCCCTGGTGTGCTGATAGCTACACTACTGTTACATGCCCTGGTGTGCAGATAGCTACACTACTGTCACATGCCCTGGTGTGCTGATAGCTACACTACTGTCACATGCCCTGGTGTGCAGATAGTTACTTATTTACCATTGTTTATTTATTTATTTACTTATTTATTTATGTACAGTAACAAGAAGGTACATCGAGTTGTGAGAGTACATAATATCGGTGTTCTTACATTCTTGTAAAACCACTAACACATCGTTTTGGGCAGATTCTTCAGCTAACAAATAGGTAAAGTTAAGATTATTATTAGGTACATTGTAACAAAATTTGAGTTTACCCTAATAACTACAGCATTGTATAAATTGATGGGAGTGATTACACTGGTTAAGTTGCGTATGTTAAATTCTAAAATTGGGGGAGTAGGAAGTACAAAATACAGTGCGAGTTGAAACCAGAAGATGAGGAATTATGAGGATGAAATTAGGTACTTTTTGGTTTTACTTTTGAATAAAGCGGATGTTGGACAATTTTTTAATTCATCTGGGAGCGAGTTCCCTGGGTGCTATTACATCTAACAAGGAAGAGTTTCAGATCAAGGTTAGCATTTAGGAACAAGATGTTGTACACGTAAATACCACAAGAGAATGTGTGGAGTGTATGTTAACATTTTTGGGGAGTTAAACAGAGGGGTTGTGTGTTGTCTGAAGACAGACTTTGTTATACAGTACAGTACTGTACTGTAGTTCTGATAGTAGATTTCTGCTGGGTGATTATGGGCTTGAGGTAATTTGCAGTGGTTGATCCCCATGCACAGATACCGTATGTAAGATATGGATAGATTAGCAAGTAGGAAAGTGATAGGAGAGCAGAGTGGGGGAACATAATGCATTAACTATTATAATACTGTATCTGATTTTTATTGAGTATACCAACAGTTTTTGATACTTTTTTGGGCTGTGTTGTATACAGGTGCTAAAGTTAAGTCTCTTGGCCAAGGAACTTTCCATTATTTTTAATGCTAATGTTAACATTGTTTATCTGAAATTGAATTTGGTTTGATGATTTACTTTCAAATAAAATATAGTAGGTCTTTTCTGTGTTTAGTGCGAGTTTGTGGGTTGACATCCATGAGCGGAGTTTTAAATTTTTTATTCACATTATTTTTTAGTATGTGGGGGTTGGGGTCTGAATAAGTTAAGGTAGTATTGCCAGCAAATTTGTCAAATATTAGGGGGACTCCCTGGTTTGCCTCCTGCCTTCTCATTCGGGGGGCAGTGGCGGGCGTCGTTCCCCAGAGCAGGCCAAAGCGCATATTTGACTGGTTTAAGAATGTTAACAGACCTTTGGCAAATCATTGATGAATATAAGAAATAGGAGAGGTCCTAAATGCTGTCCTGTGGCACTCCTACTGTCAATGGTAGAGTGGGGGAGGTTATATCATTAATGGCTACATATTGGTGTCTGTCACTTTGATATGATTGAATATAGTTCAGAGCCAGGCCTCAGATTCCGTAGTGGTGATGTTTAAGTAAGGAGTAGTTATGGTTGACAGTATAACAAAGGCCTTTCTCAGGTCAATGAAGAGACCAATTGGGAACTTGTTTTTGTCAAGGGCTGTATAGATTACATCAAGCAGACTAATAATGGATTCATTGGTACTCTTTTGGGAATTAAAGTCAAACTGCCAGTGACTTAATATTGTTGAATTTTACATGGTACGAGTAGAACTGTTTGTAAATATAGTAATTGATTCAAATATTTTTTATAGTACCGGTAGATTTAATATTGGTCTAAAAGTGTTTATGTCAGCTGTATTGCCTCTTATGAACTGGAGTTACTCTTACTTCTTAAAGGATAGTTACTCTTACTTTTTAAAGGATATCAGGAGAAGTATGACACTAGAGATTTGTTGAATAACTGGGCTATGGTTGGTACAAGCACATGAGCGGCACTCTCACAGCTGGTTTATCACTACTGTTCCCAGCATCTGTTTTAACCTTTACGCTGCTACAGCTTGGGCTATAAATGGGGGGTATAAGCTGGGGCTGGGCAAAAAAATATTCAAATTATGTGAAAATTAATATTAAATGTTAAACAAATCTCCAACTTATTGGCTTCGGCGTCAGGAAAGTTTTATCCCAATATATTCAGAAATGGATTTTAGACAAATTTTTATTAAAAAAGAAGAAAGTTTTGTTGATAAGGAGAACAGCTCCTATTAACTAGAACTGAGGGATAATGCAGTAATAAAGAGATGCAAGCACCTGTCCAATGCACAAGGAAGAAGAATAGTAGTAAGAAGTATCCACAAAGTGGATATGCAGCTGGTGCCTTTATAGCATTGCTGAGTAATACATAATAATACCAATAATAATGAGTAAATATGCTATTATACTCTATTTTGTTATATATCATAAAAATACATTCCCAATGTTAATATCTGTTACTTTCACCAATGTCCAAATTTTTTTTTGTCTCCTTTGTTTATTAACTGATTTTGTTGTAACTTCTACATCCTGGAGAATGCATACCCGTTCCTAATGAAGATACTTGTAGAATGAAATTGGTCAAAAAGTAAATCGGTCACCGCTGGCAGAACTTGGAACTTTGAAGTTTTTTTTTTTTTTTTTTGGGGGGGGGGGAGGCTGATTTTTTCACAGATTTCAAACTCTATTTTCTTTGTCTCTTTAGGTAGTTTTGATGATTAGGAACCAGATTAGAGCTTTATCACTTATACAAGTATATATCTTAATCCCCTAAAATCATTATAATTATCCCTATTTTTTTTTTTTGGGGGTGGGGGGTCACATATTGACCTACAACTTTCACATATTCGAGTACGAATGCCAAACAATGTTTATTAAAACATACAAGTAAATTAATGAATTAGAACTACTGTACCTTATTCAGTGTCGATAACTTCAACTTCAATTATCTCTAAAACAAGAGTTTCAACATTGAGTTAGCTTAAAAAAATCCAGTTTCTGACCGATTCTCACCATTTGTACATATAGTGTGCACAGCTGTCTGTTCTACAATCCTATTAGAATGGGTTTTTCATAAACCCTAAACGTTTGGAGTTATAATTATTTTTTTCTAAATTTGGCACATATTTCAAATGCCACATTGGCGATTTTTTTTTTTAACAGAAAACTAAACTGAAAACCTATATTCTAAATCTATCAAAATGAAGACCATATGCTATTCTGAGAGCATAACAACACCATATGAACAACTAGTGATATTTTATATTTTTGCAGGTGATTTGAAAATCTGAAGTTTTCTATATTCAATTTTATAATTATTTTGTATTTTCTTATTTATCAAGTTAAGTTTGTGATCATTTAGACAAAGTTGCAGGATTTGCTAGTAGATTAAGCACAAAAAATTGGAAATCGTTTGAGCAAGTTTGAGAAATTAAACTTATGGTACCATTAGGTCCTGTCAAATATGTATGCCATGCACAGTATAAGGGTTAACCGAGTCAATTATAATGACTCGCTTATTATATAAGAATATAATGACGATATAATGTTTGTTGGGCTGACTGGCAAAAGGAGTAGAGAGTTAGAAAAGGTGCCAGTGAGATATGTAGCAACATGTATGTGGGTCTCTGGGATGTTTCTGGTAAGGTTAGCACCAATTTATGAGAAGAAACTATTAAATTTAGTTGCTGTTTTAAAGTCTGTTGTAGGTGTGTAACCATCCTTGGAGAGTTATCTGCTTGTTATGTGACTGTTGTTTAGATCCAAGAATGTTAGCAATGCCTTTCCATTTCCTTTTCCTGTTTCCTTTTGTTACTATGAATCTACTCACATAAAAGAAAAGTTTAGTCTTCTTATTATAGTGGTAACTGTTACATGCCCTAGTGTGCATATAACTACACTACTTTACTACTAAACTGATTTTAGGCAGTGATGTGGTGGAGACAGACTCCATACACAGTTTCAAATGTAGATTTGATACAATCTAATAGGCTCCAGAATCTGCACACCAGTTGATTGACAGTTGAGAGGCAGGACCAAAGAGCCAAAGCTCAACCCCTGCATGCACAACTAAGTGAGTACAACTAGGTGAGTACTACTCACGCATCCCCTGGCGTGCAGACAGCTACACTATTGTTACATGCCCTGGTGTGCAGACAGCTACACTATTGTTACATGCCCTGGCGTGCAGACAGCTACACTATTGTTACATGCCCTGGTGTGCAGACAGCTACACTATTGTTACATGCCCTGGCGTGCAGACAGCTACACTATTGTTACATCCCCTGGTGTGCAGACAGCTACACTATTGTTACATGCCCTGGTGTGCAGACAGCTACACTACTGTTACATGCCCTGGTGTGCAGACAGCTACACTATTGTTACATGCCCTGGTGTGCAGACAGCTACACTATTGTTACATGCCCTGGTGTGCAGATAGCTACACTATTGTTACATGCCCTGGTGTGCAGACAGCTACACTATTGTTACATGCCCTGGTGTGCAGACAGCTACACTATTGTTACATGCCCTGGTGTGCAGACAGGCAGACTAGGCTATTATTACATTAACATGGGTAGTTGATCAATTAGAGGTTACATAATACAGTATACATTTATCGAATCAAATTTCACAGAAAAGACTGGATTATATGAGTTTGTCAAGAAGATATGCAGATTAATGCTGTCTGCTGCGAGTGAAATAGAGCATTAAAAAATAAGAGCACTTTTGGTAGCTATGGTGAATAGAACACAGATAATTCAAACTTCAATCTGTTTTCATAAATCTACACTTTCAGCAAAGCTATAATCCTTAAACTTCTTTAAAGATTAGATTAAGTAAACTTTCAATGACTAAAAAAATATAATTTTACATATATTCTAGGATAGGTGTGGCTTAATATGTACCATTAGCTCTGACCATAAGTTACTGACCCAGGCCATGCACACCTTTAATAAGGCTAAATTATCTTATTTGATTTATAAACTCAAAATCTGATCCTTAAATTAAATCTAATATTATATCATTTTCCCCATACCCTGTCACAGGAACTACAACTAAAGACTATTTTAGTCCAAAAAGCATATGTATGAAGTGGGAGTTATGCATGACGTGGGAGTTATGCATGACATAGGATTTATGTATGATGTGGGAGTTATGCATGACATAGGAGTTATGTATGATGGAGTTATGCATGCCATGGGAGTTATGCATGACATAGAAGTTATGCATGCTGTGGGAGTTATGCATGACGTGGGAATTATGCATGCCTGGGAGCTCCTCTCCCAGCATCATCATCATGGTGCAAGTTGAAGCTTGTAACAACAACAAAAGCTTCCTTCTGGATGTTATTACAGATCTCTCCCGTGCTGGCGAGTACTCTTACCACCAGACATTTAACCCCCTCCACAACCATGCCATTACCGTAAGCGTTACCATAATAAATATATGAGGTGGCACAAGGTAGCCAGCATTGAGGTAGTCGGTGTTGGGGGGACCTGCACCTCCCTCGGCCGAGGGGGCTCTCTCTCTCTCTCCCGACACTCTTCTCTCTCTCACGTTTCTACCCCCCCTAAGCCAGCCTGTCTACACCTTCTAACACCTTGGAGACGTGTAGCATCCCTTCTTACATGCATTTTACTGTGGCATTTTCTATTTTGCCGCCAACGTGCCCCGTTTTGGCTCCAAACAACAGGCTGTCACGGCAACTGAGCAGACAGACGAAGTTTACCATCTATATGACGAAATGGGTTACCCTTCTTTGTGCTCATTTTTAACAGCCTTTTCATTCATCAATTTTTTTTAAATCAAAATAACAAATTCCCGAACAGTGCAGCTTCCCGACTGTCAGTTATATACATCGTTATTCATTCATAAAATGAAGTACATGAGATAAAAATAAGATTGTTTTGATGCGTACCTGGTCCTCCGCCATGGTGGTGCTGCCATCTGTCGGGAGTAGGGATGAGGGGGAGCGGGCAGGCCTCCCAGACAACCCCCCCACCAACTTCATCCAAACACACACACACGCACCCACAACCAGCAAATGAAATAATAATAATAACTTAGTGTATCGGGGGACAGGCAGCCAGTTAATACATACAGTACATGTTAGGTTTATACATAGATCCTACACTCCCTCCCCCACATAGGGTCGAATTACTGACCATCTCCCAGGATGCAATCCTACAACAAGTTGACTAACTCGGGTACCTATTTACTGCTAGGTGAACAGGTGTATTAGGTTATAGGAAACTCGCCCAATTGCTTCTGTCCCGCCCATGATTCGAATCCAGAATTCTCGATTGCGAGTCGAGAATGAACTTGGCTGTGCTACCGAGACCGGGAAAATATATGGAATTCATTGCTCGAAAAAAAAACATCGCCTTATTAAAAATAATACCAAAAAGTACCTAATTACAGCCCTCATAGTTTCCCACCTAGTGCCTTCAACTCGCATTGTTTCTTGTGCTACCCACTCCCCCAATATGTCTCGAAGCCATTTAACTTCATCATCTTATATCATGATTGTTATAAAAAAAAATAATAAAATAAAATGTTTATTTAGGTAAGGTACATACATACAAGAAATTTTTACAAAGATTGGTTGACTTATAGGTAGAGCTAGTACATACAATGCCTAAAGCCACTATTACGCAAAGCGTTTCGGGCATGAAAAACTTAAATGACAAGCTCAGTTGTATCCAGACCACGGTTGTGTGCGGTCGCTAGGTTGGCGCTCTTGGCGTCCGCTGATTGGTGGGAGGTGGAGGATTGCCCCACACTCTTCGTTTCTGCACGTGGTGATACAGGATATTGTGCATTTGTTCTCGATTATTGACAGCGTCGAAGAAATGGCTGAGGCGGTATGCCTAAGTGGTAGTGAGGAGGACAGACAAGATGATAATCGACCGTTTGAAGTAGTAGTGAACAAAAAGAAACGGAGAAATAATAACAGACAGCGAGACAGTGAGTGACGATGAGATTGCAAAGAGACCAAAGAATGAGACCCTACTCAGCAAGACTCAAGACAAGACAAGAAGGAAGAAGCTGTCGTTCCCTACAACATGCCAATTGAATTTCCACCAAAAGCTAGAGTGGACGGTACGTCTAGCTAAACAATGTTTGGAATACGAACCACTTTTCAAGGAGGGTCTTCACCGGCCCTACATAACAGTTGGGACTGAACAAGCCGTGGAACGCCTCACGACGGTTGGTTTTGAGAATGTAGTGATGGTTCCTCCAGAAGAAGGTATGTTGCACACAAAGATCATAGTTTTCAAGTTTCCAACTTATTTGGATCCTGACTGTCTTCTTCTTAACAATGATAATGTTGTCTGGGCAAAGAGGAACAGTGTTCGTGGTGACAAACGAAGCCAGGTTGTTGCCTTGGTAAAGGGTGAGGCGCCGGAGAAAATTTTTGTGCAAGGACTAGGCTATAGGAACGTTGCAAAATACGTTGAGGAGCCCATGCTGTGCATGAAGTGTTCACGTTGGGGACATATGGCATGGAAATGCCAGTTTGACCCCAGGTGTCGGTATTGTGTGAAAAAACACGACTCGCGAGAGTGTAGAGTCAAGATTGAAAGAAGTGAAAAAATCATCCCATTTTGTTGCAACTGTCGAGGCAGCCACAATGCTGGTTCCTCTCAATGCCCCATGAAGCCTCATCTGAAAGAGACTAGAACGGGTCCTACAAGCAGGATAGATGTATATCCTCGCAACAAGGAAAAATTGTGCAAGAGGAACATGGAGGAAACAGTTGGAAGCCAACGGCAGCCCCTATGATCAATGTGTGGGAAAAAGGGATGGAGAAAGTAAAGGCGAGCTTAGGGAAAGTACATCATGCAGTGGAAAAACTGAAACCTTGTGACGATAAGGTTCAGGACAATATGATCACCTCTGAGGTTGGTAATCAAATTTTGGAGTATCTAAAAAAACTAGATAAGAGGATTGAGGCATTGGAAAAATTGGCTATGGAAGGTGGACGGGGTGAAGATGGTGGTGAAACAGGACGTGTAATTGAAAGTAAAACGAGATGTGAAATGGAAAGTGAAATGTGCGTAGAAGAAAGTAATGATGTGCATGAGGTAACGATGATAGAAGAGTCAGGAGAATACACTTTCTAGTAGTGTTAGCGGTGTTCAACCTCCTGTTGTGACAAATGGTGAAAGAACGGTTAAAGTAAAACGGGTTACAGAAATAACAAAGAAAATAGATATGAAAAATATTACCTTCGATGTTTGTAGTAGTTGTGAAGGTGAGGAGAAAGAAAAAATGTTACGGTGTTGGAAGGAAGTTTCTAAGGTACTCTTGTATCTCATGGAATGTGACGGACAGGGCAAAGGTAGTTATATTATTAATCATGGATGAAAGTAAGTTGAGAATATTATCTTGGAACATTAATGGATTAAAAACTAGAGCGGTGGATGTACACTATTATACTCTTAGAGAGAATATTGACATAGTAGCACTCCAGGAAACTGGGGATAGGGATGGTAGCATACTGAGGCTAAATGGCTATACAGGCTTTCACTTATATGCTGATGGAGGAACTAGGGGGGTCTCATGTTATGTCAAAAGTACCATACCTGCCGAGATAACTGGAATCCCTCAGAGATATAGAGGTATTGAAAGTATTAGCTTGCGGATACAATTAAAGGACCGAGAGTTAAATTTCATTAATCTATACATCTCTGATAGCTCCCTTGATTTAAGATACTTGCCAGATTCCTTCTTTTCTGAAGATACACTTGTGGTAGGGGATTTTAATGCCAGACATCCAGCTTTAGGATCAAGGGGTAAAGCAAATAGGAATGGTTGCAGATGGTACCAGTTATTGCAGGAACATGAAGATGTTCAACTGCTGGGCGAGCCCTCTCCTACTCATTTGAGGGGAGGGAGATTAGATTATGCTTGTTTAATAAATGCTGAGGGCATAGAGGGGAATTGTCTTACTGTGGATGAAATGCTAAGTGATCATTTTGCATTACAAATACAGCTTAAACTAGATAAAAAGCATGCCTGCCTTCAGAGGAAAAGGTTAAAGTTTAATGAGGGAGAATTAAGGGGTCTTGTTGGCCATATTAAGTCTTGGTATGATACTTATAAGCCGGTTTCGGCAGAAGCATTTTATGAAGATTTAATTAAGGAGGTAGATGTATTTAATGCAACATTGAACCGGAAACCATCTAGTATAAAAAGGCATCCCCCCAGAAAAGAAAATTATACACATGACAAGATGCTTAAGGGGTGGACATTAACAATGAGGAGAGCTCACAGGGATTGGAATAGGAATGGTAGGACTGAGGAAGGGAAGAATGCTTTACTGGCAGTTGCTAGGCTGTGTGGGGAGAAGAGAAAGGAAATTAGGAGCAAGTATTGGCAGGAATTTGCAGAGAAAGTTGGGAGTAACAGAAACTTGAAGGAAATCTGGCAAGACGTAAATAAAATAAGGGGTAAAAAGCACAATTTTGTTGCACATCCAGACCCGCAAGGAATTGCAAATGGTCTCGTAAATAAATGGGCGGAAGCTGCCAAACTTAGTTCATTACCCGCTGTAACGAGAGAGTCATTAGATTCTTGGAAAGATCTAAGAAAGGATTTTATACTTATAGCAGGTAACAGTGGTGATGTCACTTGCACAGGTATTACCAGAGAAGAACTAATAACGGCGATTAAAGTTGGGAAATCTACCGCACCTGGGGAGGATGTAGTAACTTATGAAATACTTAATGAACTTGCCATTATGACGAAAAGTCCACTGTTAGACCTCTTTAATATTAGTTATAAAGAGGGCAATATTCCCAGTAAATGGAAAATAGCTATGATCATCAGGCTAAAGAAAGGCTCAGGCACAACAGGCTAAAGAAAGGACAAAAAAAGTGAGAAAAAGTACAGAGACCCACAGAGGACAATAGAGAAGAAATTAATACAACCGCATTAGGAGAGAAGCCGAGAGGCAATTTGAAAATGACACTGCTGCAAAATGCTAGACCAACCCAAGTTGTTCTCTGCCTATATGAGGATGAAAAATAACAGCATGAGTCCATGAACTCAGATTGAGGAGACAAGGGATGAAGTCTCATAGAAAATGATAATGAGGTATGTGATGAACTCAACAAAAGATTTCAGGTTTTTGCAATAAATCAAGGTTATTAGATGAAAGGCCAGAAGAAACAATGGATGACATTACATTCACTGTAAAAGGAGTACCACAAACAAAAATGACAAAAAACATAGGTTTGTTGACCTCCATAAGGACCTGGATGCTACCAACAATGAGGAACTGAACACCATGGGTTCCTCCAGGTCTGTATGGTGCAACATATTAACTCAGGATGGTAGCAAAATGACATTGAGAGCATGCTACAAGCCTGACACAGCAACGGAAGAGAATATTGCGGATTTGCATAATGTGTGATCAATGCAGCATCTGAAACCCAAACCCTAATAATTGGGGACTTAACCACGAGACCATAGATTGGATCAACCTAACATCACAAGCAGATGAACAATTTTGAGACCTTGTGCAGGACTCTTTTTTTTTCTCTCTCTCTCTCTCATACAATGCAGTTGTCCTGACAATGGGCGATGGCTTATATTTTGAGTGGGGAGTCCATATAAACAACTGGGCCTCTACCCTTCAGACCGAACTATTTAATTGCCTTGCTTCTTGCACTGAAATGTGTACGTCTCCAAACTTGATACGTTAATTGTAAGTGACTCTTCCTCATCCTCAATTGCTCTCAACTCTTTAAGACATAACTGTAACAGGCTCGTGTCTGATGCTAGACACAAATACAACAAAATTATTTATGATAGTAGCAGAGTCCATTTCATGTACTCAGTTGTGCTTGCGGGGGTTGAGATATGGCGCTTTGGTCCCGCCTCTTAACTGTCAATGAACTGGTGTACAGATTCTTGAGCCTACTGGACTCTATCATATCTACATTTGAAACTGTGTACGGAGTCTACCGCCACCACATCACTGTCTAATGCATTCCATTTGCTAACTACTCTGACACTGAAAGATTTCTTTCTAATGTCTCTGTGGCTCATCTGGGTACTTAGATTCCACTCGTGTCCCCTTGTTCGTGTTCCACCCGTGCTAAAGTGCTTGCATTTGTCCATCCTGTCAATTCCCCTGAGAATTTTGTAGGTGGTTATCATGTCTCCACTTACTCTTCTGTTTTCCATGGACGTGAGGTTCAGCTCCGCTAGACTTTCTTTGTAGCTCATGCCACTCAGTTCTGGGACTAGTCTGGTGGCATACCTCTGAATCTTCTCAAACTTTGTCTTGTGTTTAACTAGGTATGGACTCCAGGTTGGAGCTGCATATTCCAGGATTGGTCTGACATATGTGGTATACAAGGTCCTGAACGATTCATTACACAAGTTTCTAAAGGCAGTTAGAATGTTGGCCAATCTAGCATATGCCGCTGATGATATCTGGGGACAGGTTTGGTGTGATAGCAACCCCCAGATCTTTCTCTCTATTTGACTCTTGCAGGATTTCACCTTCCAGATGGTACCTTAATTGTGTTCAGCCTTCTGTTCCCTTCGTCTAATTTCATTACTTAACACTTTCCTGAGTTAAACTTTAGTCGCCATTTTCTAGACCATTCCTCCAGTTTGTCCAGGTCGTTCTGTAGTCTGTCTATCTTCATCCGTCTTGATTCTTCTCATAATTTTTGCATCATCAGCAAACATTGAGAGGAATGAGTGTATACCCTCTGGAAGATCGTTTACATGTATTAAAAACAGGATGGGTCCAAGTACTGAGTCCTGCGGGACTGCGCTGGTGACATCTCGCCATTCTGATGTCTCCCCCCCCCTCACAGTTACTCCCTGTTTCCTGTTGCTTAGATACTCCCTTATCCACTGGAGCACCTTACCTTTCATGCCTGCCTGTTGCTCCAACTTTTGTAACAGCCTTTTATGGGGGTACTGTGTTAAAGGCTTTCTGACAGTCCAAGAAAATGCAGTCTGCTCACCCTTCCCTTTTTTGCCTATTTTTTGTTGTTTGGTTATAGAATTCTATGAAACCTGTGAGGCATGATTTGCCCTCTCTGAACTCATGCTGGTGGTGTGTTACAAAGTTATTTTTCTCCAGATACTCTACAAACCTTTTCCTCGCGATCTTCTCCATCACCTTGCATGGTATACAAATTAGGGAAACTGGCCTGTAGTTCAGCGCCTCTTGCCTGTCACTCTTTTTGTATATTGGGACTACATTAGCTGTCTTCCAGCTTTCCGGAAGGTCTCCTGTATCCAGTGACCTTTTATACACCATAGAGAGTGGCACACTTAGTGCTTCTGCACCTTCTTTTAATATCCACGGTGAGATTTCTGTCAGGCCCAAGAACCTTTGTTATATTCAGCTCCAACAGATTCCTTTTGACCTCATCACTGGTGAGGTCAAATTCCTCCAAGGCTGCTTGGTTTGCCTCCTCATTTAGTGCAGGGGGCTTCTCCTCTTCTATTGTGAAGACCTCCTGGAATCTGTTGTTGGGTTCTTCACACACCTCCTTGTCAGTCTCTGTGTATCGTTCTTCCCTTTTCTCAGTTTCATCACTTGTTCCTTCACTGCTGTTTTCCTCCTGATGTGGCTGTGGAGCAGTTTTGGTTGGGTCTTAGCTTTACTCGCGATGTCATTTTCATACTGTCTCTGCTTCTCTCCTCACTCTGAGGTGCTCATTTCTAGCCCTCTGGTACTCACCTCATGTTGGCCTCCGAATGCATGATAGAGCTGATGAGTTAGCCAAAGAATCTGCCTTAAAAGGAGAAATTTACTATAACCTTGGATTGTCAATAAGCAGTCTGAGATCAATAGTACACCAAGAACTTCAACAAAATCTTGTAGATCTGAGGTAGAGTGAAATCGACACCAGTTTTTCCATCTATCATCATACTATCATGCAAGAGGAGCCACACATCTATGGATCATCCAATAAAATCAGCAGACTTCTAGATGTTACTACTGCTCGGCTTAGACTCGGTTACAAGTATCTCTGGGAATTATCATTATCTGCCGATGTAGACCTGACCAAATGTAAACTGTCAACAAAATTATTCGCACACCCTCCGTCACTATGTGATGGAGTGCGAAAAGATACGTGAATTTAGAGACAATTCTATAACCAATGTTCCAGCGATGTGTAAATATTTCCTTCAAAATGATCTACTACCAGAAATGTTAGCCAAATATCCCCAGTTTGCTAACTGTAGGTAGTAACTAAGTGATTGTAACCTATCCACCGCTGCCCACTGGATGGGCGGGGCGGTGTGCAGGACAAACATACTAATTGTGGCACTAGTTCTCCACATGTCAGTTGCTTAATTTAGAAACTGTACTTGTGGTCGATCTCGAACCCATTGTTGATGTGACGACTTATACTGAATTTTGTAACTAGTTCACCAAGATTGTAACTTGCTTAGCTAAATGAATTGTGGGGTTCAGTCCCTGAGCCCATTATGTGCCTCTGTAACCCTTTCCACTACCGCCCACAGCATGGGTATGGGGTGCATAATAAATGATTTAAACTGAAACTGACACAACCTTCATTTTCTCCAGTCCTAACCCTCTTACTCTGAATAATACAGTGAATACTGAACTAAATAAAGCTCGGCTTTGGGTAACTGCTAACAAACTCACTCTTAACATTGACAAAACCTTCTATATTTTGTTTGGTAATAAATCCTCAGATCAAATTAATCTAAGAATAAACAATATCCAAATTAGTAAGAAAGTAGATGGTTAATTCCTAGGAATTTTCATCGATAACAAGCTGAATTTCTTGGGCCACATTCAAAATATAGCAAAAGCAGTTTCTAAAACTTTTAGCATTCTTTCTTAGATCAGATATTATGTACCTCGCCCTGCCCTGGTGACGATCTATTACTCTCTCATATATCCTTGGTGCTACATAGCCTTCCACGCTTGGTGCCTTCTTTGATAATTACTTGCTCTCTCATATATCCTTATCTCAATTATGGTATTTGTGCTTGAGGTTCTACTACCCAATATAATTTACGTCCTCTAATTACTCAGCACAAATCTGCTATTAGAACAATGTAAAATTCTGACCCTAGACAGCACTCTGTACCTTTACTTAAATCTTTGAATATGTTAGATATTTAGTCACTGCACATCCTCTCATGTGTACTCTATATATTTAAAACTTTGAACCGTAATGCCAATCATGACCTTAAACGCTTCCTAGACAGTTGTAACAGAACTCATGGGCACCTCACCAGAAACAAATACCTATGTGATATTCCAAGAGTGGGTCTTAACCAAACTAGAAATGCTCTATATATCAAGGAACCAAGAATGTGGAATGACCTTCCCAAGCATGTCAATGACTGTACCTATCTCAACTAGTTTAAGAGAAAAACTAAGTACTACCTAATAAACTCAATGTAACCTACCTTACCCCCTAAATGTCAACCCATGTCCTACTATTTTCAAACAATACAGTTTGTTGACCAACTTGTTTAACAACCGATTTCCGACATTTTTTTTATTTTTTCCCCGTTTTCCCCTTTTCAACTCGATTTACGTTTTGATCTCAATTAGTATTAAGTGTTAGTCTAAATGTTTTTTCCAAGACCTTGCCTGAAACCCTGTGCGTATTAGTGACTTTAGGCATAGTATGTACTAGCTCTATCTAGAACTCCAACATTATGTTTGTAAGTCATCTTGTTTGTAGGTACTTTTACCTGAATAAACATTTGATTTGATTTGATTTTTGTGCTGCCCACTTCCTCAATATATGTGCTTAAGCCTAGCAACCTCACTGCTATCAACTTTTATTATAGTTGTTATGTTGAACGCAAATTTTACTACAGTGAAGTACTAAAGTACAGTGTACCTATTAATAATCCTCAAATTGTAAAATAACAAAACAAATGTTTATTCAGGTAAACCTCTGGAGCAAGTGTAGGGACCCATAGCCTCGGAGAAGAAAATAAAGAATACTCAGAGAAGACCTTGTGGATCCTCACTGAACACTGATATTTTCTTCTACCATCCCTATTCTTTTGGTATGTGTGTATATATATCTAACTTTATTTGTAAATTTCACTACACAAAAAGGGTTACAACATTGGTTACATGCAGGGTACAAGGCTACTTGTCACAAGTTGTAGAGCTCCTCCAGTTCCTCAGATGGCGGCCAGGAACCATGGATGCAGTGACCATTTCCTCTCTGGATCGCCACACTAAGGCTCTGAAAGAGAAAACTGGCTGCTTTAGGGGTCTCTAGTTGTTTCAATTAGCTTGGACCTCAACTCCTTCAAAAAAGTAGCAGCACTTTTATCCCAGGCACCAAGTGTCTCTGAGGCAATGGGGACAAAATTGTAGTGGTGATCAAGGTCTCTGTATTTGCGTGACTTGGCTGCTTCCCGGTGATTGGCAGCACCTCCTGCTTGTGTAGCACTGAAGTCAACATAGGTCAGGTAAAAGTACATACATACAAGATGAGTTACAATTTTTTTTTTTTTTAATTGTGCTACAATGTACCTGTTATAATCCTCGAATTTTACTACAATATACCTATTAATATACTTCAAATTTTATTACAATGTACCTATTAATATTCTTCAAATTTCGTTACAAATTAACTATTTAAAATTATGTTAGATTAAGTATCTGTCCGAAACGCTATATATGTTAGTGGTTTTGCAAGTTTTAGTTGAGTTCATTTATTATGCACCCCATACCCATCTTGTGGGCGGTAGTGGAAAGGGTTACAGAGGCAGATAATGGGCTCAGAGAATGTAAAAACATCAATGCCACGTACTCATAAAGTTAACGTACCTTCTTGTATATAATATATATAAATAAATACAAAAAAATAAATGATCTATTAGGCTGCACTAGCAAAATCTGGGAACAATTATAACATTACACGTAAGGGATTCGTAGTATAATTATTTACTACAGTTAGGCTTTAAAGGGATAGTGCGTAGAAAGCTATACAATATTGTATATTTTTCCCGCAGAATTATATATATTATAATAAAAATGCTTATTTTATAAAGCCATTTTTTCTTAGCACGATGTTTTAATAACTGGCAATATATTTTAAAGATTTATCATTATTGCAGTATCCATATATCTTGACACTTCAGTGGGATTTTTTTTCCCAGGTAATATTAAAACCATTAACAGTAGTCACCGTGTAGGTGATTTTAATTATAAAATTAGTTCTAGTAAATAAATCTAACAAAAATTGTTATGACATGTTAAAATAAACCATTAGAATTTCAGTACGTAAACGTTGACAGTACTTAATCATTATATTAATGCAGTCCAATTATCTAAAATGAAACAAACGATTATTTAATATAATAGTCAAAATGCAAAATAAAAATATTTTATTGAGTGTAGTAACGTATGTTCCAGGTTAATACAAGATAAAGTTGAGAAAGGCAGTTGGTCCTAGGAAAAGAATGGTGGCATTGATCAGAGAGTTGGCGAGTGTGTGGTGAGCAATGTGATGGTTGACCATGGACCACAGCAGCGGGGGCGGCCACCACCTCCACTACGCCCATATTCTCTCACACCAACTCAATCAGCTCAGTCTCTCCACCACAGGCCAGCAGGTGGATCCCCAAGAACGAAATTATGCCGGGAGGAATAGCGACCATGGCCAAGAAGTCTACTCTCCACAACGGTTGCAGGAGCCAGTGCAAAATATGCAGCAACGGCAGCTACAACAGTTGCAGCAGCTACAGCAGCTGCAACAACAACAGCAGCTGCAGCAACAACAGCAGCTCCAGCAACAACAGCAGCTCCAGCAGCAGCAACAACAGCAGCTGCAACAGCAACAGCAGCAGCAACATCAACAACAGTTCTTTCATCAGCAGAGCCAGGAACAGCTGAATTATGGATCATCAGGAATGGCTCATAAAACCCAATCTCTCCTGGCGACAACCCACATCTCTTCCACGCATCATCAATTTTCTCCTGATCACCTCGGTAGCCTAGGCCTACAGTCGCCACATATGACACCCAGACAGTCGCAGACGTCCTCGCCCATAAGGTCCACACTGGGAGCTGTGCAGCTTGGTTCATCTCCTCTCGCTTCAAGACTGGGTGAGAATACTTTAACTGGTGTGGGTTCTCAGACACCGGTGCAAACACTCTTGGGAGGAGCACAGCTTGCATCCAGCTTGCAAGGCTCCTTACAGTCTCAGGAACAGCCGACATCTTTATCCTTCTCGTCACAGCCGCCCATGCAGGAGCGTCTCGGCACAGCTCAGCTGGGGTTGAGCTGGGATCCAACAGAAAGTCAGACTTCGGGGTATCCACTACAGATTCATGCAGCATCACAACAGATGCATGCAGCATCACAACAGATGCATGCAGCATCACAACAGATGACCCAAGCAGGAAGCATTGGCATGTTGCGAGGAAATCAGTGTGGATCGCAGATTGTAAATGGCCGAATGGCTGCGGGAATTCAGATGCAAGAAAACTTACACTATCAAAACCAGATTCAGTTTAGTGGCATGGAATATCCAACAGCCCAGCAACAGTACAGCAGCTATGATCAGGCTCAGGCATTTTCTCAGAACACAAATAATTTCCAGTTCAATGTAAACTATATTGAAAGCTGTGATCCAAACCTATATGAAGATTATTATTATGGAGACTACCAGTACAATGACAGCTACAATGGATCAATGGAGAATTTAGAACCAAGTTATTTGGGCATAGCAACTGGACAGCCAACTACACCATATGGTGATGAAACGGTCGATGACTTGGGGCCAGAGGAGGTTCGATGGTTTTATAAAGTGGAAGCAGATAAAAAATGGACTCCATTTATTGGTTATGACTCTCTTCGCATTGAGTGGAAGTATCGAGACTTATTGCAAGATGCCACGTCGGGTGGGTCTGAAGACTCAACATTAGGAAATCTGGGAGCTGGTAGTTTGTCTCCGAAGGAGGTCCGGGAAGGAAAGTCTCAAGTCGTAGAGAGAATCGTAGTTCGCGGAGGGCTTTATGAGGTTGATGTGAAGCAGCGCAAGTGTGAAAGTATTTACTGGCAAGGTGAGCTGTAATTTAAACCATAATTGGATTTTTTTTTTGGTACTGTCTTAGGCATCTTATTTTGGTTAAAATCTTGTTAGAATTGTTCAGTTGATAGTTTAATCATAAATTTTAAGACTTAGTCATCTATCTTTTATTGTTTGCAGGTGAAATTTTTATGATAAGTCGAGGAACATGGTTCTATGATGGCACCTGGGCACCTGTAGAAGAACTTCTTTCCGACAGGATTGAGTTGGAACATCTAACACACTTCAGAGGCCACTTGCTGTCTTCTCAGAGGGTCGATGACTGTACTAAGGAAGGTTAGCTTCACCCTTATCAGGGCTAGTTTTATGAGGGATATTCCTGAATATTAATAATAATGATAATTTATTGTGTCGGGGGACAGACATTCAGAGTGTATTCATACATGTTAGGCTTATATTGAGGGCCCCCCCCCCCTCTAAGGTTGTATTACTGACCCTGCCCAAGATGCAGCTCCACAACAAGCTGACTAACTCATGAGTACCTACGTAGTGCTAGATGAACAGGCACATTAGATCATAGGAAATGCACCCAGCCATTTCTGTCCAGCCCGGGATTGAAACCTGGAATTCTCAATTGTGAGTCAAGAACAAACCCAACTCTATTACCTGGACCATATTTGATGTTGCCAGATGTGAGTGCTAAAGGTATTCTTCTAAATTTTGTATTTTAATCAATACCAGCTTAAAAACTGTACCCAGGAAACGCTGCCACATATGGTGTATTATAGGGAGCTTTATTTTCTGACATTGACAAACTTTTCCATTAATAAATGTTGGGGAAATACTTTGGATAATTATATTTGAAATACTGTTTATTGTTTAGATACAATAAACAAAATTAAAAATTAATTACTCTATCTGAATTTACTGTAATTAGAAGAATTATATTTTATTCCATCTGTATAGTCATTACTGTTTGATAAAAGTTGACAAGACTGGATGACATGGACAATAAATAGTGGAAAGGGTGTCAGGAATGGTGTGGGAGTAGTACTGTATAATTACTCAGTAATTAATTGATTTGTTATTTTTCTGTGATATTTCTTTGCAGTAGCCCATTGCTTGTCACTCCCCGAGGGCGAAGTAGACTGGTTCAATGCTTCGGAAGTTTACCTCACGTCAGATGCTACGCCCTCACGACTTATGCGATCTGTTGGGAAGAAATTAGGCTTCCAGAAGAGTGAGTTTTGTATAAAGAAATCTGTAGAATTATTTGTATTATGACCAATCATAAGAGAATGTGAAGAATAAGATTCAATCTTTGAATATACTAGTACATATATTTTTATTATTGTAATACTGTACTGTACAGTACTTCAGAGTCTAAAAAATCTTCAACTTCATCCTATTCATGCTCTCACCCTCTCCTCCCTTCTTCCTTTACTCATTCCCTCTCCTCCTCTATTCTTCCTCCTACTCCTCTCCTGCCTCTGCCTTCCCCCCTTCCTACTCCATTCCTGCCTCTGCCTCTCCCTCCTCCTCTCCTGCCTCAGCCCCCCCCCCCCATCCTCCTCTCCTGACTCCCCCCCTACCTCCTCTCCTGCCTTCCCCCACCTTCTCTTCCTCCCCTGTCTCCCCCACCACCTCCTCTTTTCCTGCCTCCTCCTCCTCTCCTGCCTCCCCCACCACCTCCTCCTCTGCTGCCTTCCCCCACCTTCTCTTCCTTTCCCCCACCTCCTCCTCTCCTTCCTTCCGCACCTCCTCCTCTCTTGCCTCCCCTCTTACTGCTCTCTTCTCCACACCACTTATCCATCCTTCTCTTACCTGGAGCATACCTGGAGAGGGTTTCAGGAGGTTTTACTCCCTGAGCCCCAGCCTGGGGCCAGGATTGACTTGTGATAACTTGGTCCAACAGGCTGTTGCTTGCAGCAGCCCGCATATATCCACTACAACCGAGTTGGTCTGGCACTTCTTGCAAGAACTTGTCCACATAGTCACTCCCTCTGACTTCTTACTTGGAATATTGTGTTGTGATTTGCTTTGACCCACAAATAGGCAGAGATTTCTGTAGCGAAAACAGTGTGATCTGTCGAAATGTGCCCTTCTTTTTCAATTTTCTCTCCTTTTCCTCCAGTCCTCCCTAGTTCTCCTTCGGTCTTCTCTCCTCTCCTCTCCTTTCTCCTCTCCTCTCCTTTCTCCTCTCCTCTCCTTTCTCCTCTCCTCTCCTCTCCTTTCCTCTCCTTTCCTTTCCTCTCCTTATCTCTCCTCTCCTTATCTCTCCTCTCCTTTCCTTTCCTCTCCTTATCTCTCCTCTCCTTATCTCTCCTCTCCTTATCTCTCCTCTCCTTATCTCTCCTCTCCTTATCTCTCCTCTCCTTATCTCTCCTCTCCTTATCTCTCCTCTCCTTATCTCTCCTCTCCTTATCTCTCCTCTCCTTATCTCTCCTCTCCTTATCTCTAATCTCCTTATCTCTAATCTCCTTATCTCTAATCTCCTTATCTCTAATCTCCTTATCTCTAATCTCCTTATCTCTAATCTCCTTATCTCTAATCTCCTTATCTCTAATCTCCTTATCTCTAATCTCCTTATCTCTAATCTCCTTATCTCTAATCTCCTTATCTCTAATCTCCTTATCTCTAATCTCCTTATCTCTAATCTCCTTATCTCTAATCTCCTTATCTCTAATCTCCTTATCTCTAATCTCCTTATCTCTCCTGCCCTTATCTCTCCTGCCCTTATCTCTCCTGCCCTTATCTCTCCTTTCCTCTCCTTTCCTTCCCTCTCTTTTCTTTCCCTCCCCTCCCCTCTCCTCCCCCTTTTCCCTCACCTTTCCCTTCCTCTGCATTCCTTTCCATTCCTTTCACTCTCTTCTCTTTTCCTGTTTGTCCTTTCCTTTCTCTCCTCCTCCCTCTTGCTTCTCCTCCTTCCTCTTCCTCCTCATCGTATTCTTCCTGCCTCCTTCTGCCCCTCTTCTCCTCTTGCCCCTTTTCTCCTCCTTTGCTGCTCCTGCCCCTTTTCCCCCATCCTGTTCCCCTTTATCCTACTGTCCCTTTTATCCTCCTGCCCCTTTTATTCTGCTCCTTTTATCCTGTCCCTTTTATCCTCCTATCCCTTTTATCCTCCTCCTGCCCCTTTTCTCCTCCTGTCCCCTTTTATTTTCCTACCCCCTTTCTCCTCCTCCTGCCCCCTTTCTCTCCTCCTGCCCCCTTTCTCTTCCTCTTTTCTTCTCCTCCCTCTTCCTCTATCATCCTATATCCTCCTCTTCCCTTTATCTCTCTATATCTCTTCCATCTGTTTTCTTTCTGCTTTCATTTCAGTTCTTTCCTTTCCACTACAGTATCTTTCTCCCGCTCTCATCCTCGTCCCTTCTTTCTGCTTTTATTTTCTCCTCTTGCCCTTTTCCCTTCTCCCATCATCCCTCCTTTTTCCCTTCTCATCCTCAACCTTCCTTTTTTCCCCCCAGTCACTCCCTCTCTTCTCCACTTTCCCTCTCTTCCTTTCTCCTGTCAAGTATAGACCAGTGTTGTTACTTGCCACATTTGGTGAAGATTAAGTTGTCTATAGACTTTAAAGTCGGATCTTCTCTCCCAGCTGGCTACAAGCTAAACCGTGGCTACAGCATTGATGCTACATCAAGTGACAAGCCTCCAGATATTAACCACATCGTGTTTGTCATACATGGCATTGGGCAGAAAATGGAGCGCGGACGGATCATCAAGAACACTACTGCGTAAGCTAACGTATTAGATTTGTTAATTGCTTGCTTGCTTGATTATTGTTTACGCAAATGTTAAGCCAGATAATGATAAATGGACAGGTAAAATGAGGGATGATCACCCCTTAAAATTTTAAAATACTGTATAATAAAAAAGTAGATGATAATCTTGGTAGATGATTGCTTGATACTGTATAGTATTTCTGGTAGAGCTCCATCAATTGCTTCCTGTTGCTTGGTCCTGGTTAGACCCACACAAATCTATTCACACCAGACCCTTGCAAGCCTTAAATAGCCTATTGGAGATCAGAGCTTAAACTTGGTCCCCCTCACAGAGGTGCGAGGAGAATAGGATTCGATATCACTAACCAAAGGAATGGGCCACCAGAAAGATAGGATAAACCAATACAGATGACAGCAAGTAAAATAAAAATGGGGGAAAATTTTCCCTAAAATAGTATTGCATAAAGTAAATCAAAATATAGAAAATAGACAATTCCAGCAGGCAACCCATTCCTTCTAGTTACAGAGCGAACCACAGCTGCTGTTTACCCCCCCTTGCAGCCAGGGGGTCAACAACAGCTGCTGACCCCCCCTTGCAGCCAGGGGGTCAACAACAGCTGCTGGTTACCATGTGGTCTCGGTCTTAATCCTGATGCACTCTGGTTTACTTCTCAGCTCTTTGAGTCTTGATTTTCAGAAAAGTGGAAGCAACCCTTGCAACATTGTCCTATAGGACCATTTTGCTTGCTTATTGTTCAATTTTATATATAACTGCTTTATGTGTGTGTAATTTTTCACTTCCCTTGTTGTGTGGACTTCTTGAACGATTTTCTTCAAGCTAGGTGTTGCCTTCGCTAGGTGCCCGCTAGCAATATTCCTGTCATGACAAGGTTACCTACCATGGTGGGGTTTGTTGGTATCTGAGAGGCCGGTCTTCTGTGGGAGGATGCCTAGCTTTAGGTAGTGCATGATTTTTCAGACTGCTGCTAGATTTAATAGATGAGTGGTGAGTGAGGGTTTTTACCTAAATGTAGTTACAGGAGAGCTACGCTCGTGGTGTCCTGTCTTCCCAGTACACTTTGTCATGTGAAGTTTTGAAATTACTGATGGTTTTGGCATTCACCACCACATTGCTTAACTTGTTCCAGCCATCTACCGTGCTGCTATTTGCAAAAGTGAATTTTAAAATTTTTTGGCAACTTTGTTTCTTTAGTTTGAATCTATGACTTTTTGTTTGTGCAGGATTTGCACATGCTTGTTTATATGGAATGTTGCTCATGCCTCTTGCAACAGTGTGTTTCTAAGCTGCATTAGGAGGCATGGGTTCTTCACAAGCAATTCCCATGCCTGGATTTCTGCTTTTCTAAGCTGCATTAGATCCTCAACCTGTTGGAGATGTTGAGGATCATTGTCCCTGTAGCTCAGTCTCTTATCAGGCCTCCTGGTTGCTGGTCAATCAAACAGACTGTTCAATGCTGCTGCTTGCAGTCTGACGAACGAGTCACAGCCAGCTTAATACTGTGACTCGTATGTGTGCATTTCTTTTCTTTTCATCTCGTAATCTTTTGAAGGTGCTTGTCGAGTTCTCTTTAGAAAGCTGAGAGGTTGGCCAGTTATGCCTCATGTGTAGGGGGAAGAGTATTGAAAAGCCTTGGTCCTTTGATGTTGATTGAGTTCTCTCTCAGCATACCTCTTGCATCTCTGTTTTTCAGTGGGGCTACTTTACCAATTCTTCCATGCCTTGTGGTCTCGTGTGGTGTTATTTCTGTATGCAGCTTTAGAACTAATCTTTCTAATATTTTGCAAGTATAAATTATTATGTACCGCTTCCTCCTGTGCTCTAGGGAATATAGATTTGGACTTTTAAGGCAGTCCCAATAATTTAGATGTTTTATTGAGTGGATTCTAGCAGTAAAAAATCTTTGCACACAATCCAGTGCAGCAATTTCTCCAGCTTTGAATAAGGCTGTTATTGTGCAACAATATTCCACTCTAGACGGCACCAATGTCTTAAAGTATCATGATCAGTGTGGCATCTTTTGTTTGGAGCAGGAGCTCACAGCACGGCTGAGCAGGTCGGGGCCACAGCACTATTTAATAATGAGTAAAATAAGTAACTGTAATTGTTTTGTGATAGTGTCATAGATGATCTTGACTGAAATGAAAACTATGTGCAAGGTTCAGATATCAGCGAACACAATGCTAGTTATGATGTTCAAAGCAGAAGGCAGACATTTACAGCACACAGCCAAGGCTTCATGTGCTAATGCATCATGCAACGTGACCTCATGTTCCTTTTGAAAATTAATCTTGTGAAAAATTATTCATATTCGTGATTTAGTGACAGGTAATGCATCTTGACTGAAATGAAAATATTTTCCCACAATTCTTGGGGTTACCTACTTGAAAAAGAAGGCGATATCAATAAAAATACAAATAAAATAAAATTGTGTAGGTTCATTATGTGTACTGAGCCGTCCTGGTCCTTGGACCGGGTGCTCTCTTTTCTCTTCTCTCCTAGGTTTGTGGTGGCCCCTTCAGCTTAGGTTTCTGCTCTTTCAGTCCTGGTAGTAGGTTTGTTCGGTTGTAGCTGTCTTCTACTTATCTGGCAAAGAACATGTCGGCAGCTCCCTTTCTCCCTCACGGGAAGGGGGAAGCTGCACAGACAGGGGCGGCTGTGGTGACGTCATGCTTGTTTGCCTGTTTTCTGATTAGGGATTTCTGCTTGCTCGTTCGGCTTTCAGGTTTGCAATTTTTAACCAGCTGTAGTTTGTTATGGGGTTTCTACTTTTCTGGGTGCCTGAGCTGGTAGATGGCAGACATAGACTGCTTCCAACTACAGGGCGGGTGTCTATAGGCCATTGCTCCTCGTGCCTCTTTGAGGGGGACCAGGTTCTGGCTTGTGGTCCCAGGAAGGCCTAGAACTCCATAGATTGACTGTTACCACGGTCTAATATATATACATATCAGCCCATTATAGCTCCGGGGAGCCTCTGGGTCTCACCCAGAAAATGGGGTTTCATTACATTCAATGCTGGTTTTTTTACTTCTTGACAGTGGGGCCTTTTGGGTGTTCTCTCATGGCATGTGGGGTGGGGGTGGGGGGTTGCCCAAGTGGCTCCCTCACACCCGTTCTCTCTCTCTCTCCAGGTTGTCTAGGGGTTGGTTACACCTACCATTGAACGGAATGTGATATAGCAATCTAACCTTGAGCAACCTCCCTCCTCCCACCAAACAAGTGGTGGCGGTGGGGTGAATGAGCTTGCGATGGTTAGAAAAGATTTTGATAGCGTATTTACATAGTTGTGAGAGTTCTTTTAGCCTTCCATGAGGTTGTGGTCTCTTATTTAAGCCAGCAGTGGTCTGCTTTTTATTCTTGTTGACTTTCCGGGTGCCCTACCCAGTGATGGCATAAATAAATAAATAAATAAATAAATAAATACCACTGCTCCCTGTGCCTCTGTGAGGGGGGTCAGGTTCTGGTGCTGGTCCCCAATATGTCTATAAAACTCCATGGCTGATGGGAACTAGTAATTGGCACACTATCAGTAATATTAGCTTCAGGGAGCCACTAGCTCACACAGAAATTAGCATTTCATTACATTCAACGCTAGATTTTATTTTACGTTTCTGTTGTCTATTTTGGTTTGTCCTACCTTTCTGGTGACCTATTCCAATAGCGTGATCGCAAATCAAAAATATTTTTTTGCTTACAGGTTGAGGGAGAATATTAGTTATCTAAAGCACAAGTACTACCCTTCCATTGTCAAAACAAGCAACACGGTGGAATTTTTTCCTGTAGAGTGGCGGTCGTCCTTGGTGTTAGACGCTGGAGTTATTGACTCCATTACGCCCCAGAAGATTCTCAACATACGACAGATGCTAAATGCTTCATTTATGGACATAATGTACTACAACAGTCCCCTTTATAGGGAGGAGGTTTGTGAACCTATAATTTACCAGTTGCAGTACTGTGTATATGCTGTATTTTATGTGTTGATTCTCTAGGATGTAAACATTAGCACAAATTTGCATACTTCAACAAATTGCCAAGTAATTGCTCCCATAAAACTTTAATTGTGGCCATCATGACATGTTGATCCAGGGGTAATGCACTTATCATACTGATTCTAGTTTTTACCTTCTGGTTTTTTATACAAATAATGGAAATATTTGTATAATTCATCTATATGAATATAATTTAGTTAACCTAGATTCATAAAAAAATCTGCAGTTGTTTTAATTACTTAATGTAAAGAGGATGTCTTGTATCACCAGCAACCAGCCATAGTCAAATCACAATTTGGTGTTTTCTGTTGGTATTTGTATATATTTTTGGATGATGTTACCTTACTGAATAGCAACAAAGGAGTGGGTTGCAAGACATTTCTTTTAAGCTGTGCCAAGAACAGATCTATGTAGGGCCTGGCAGCTGAGTGGACAGTGCTTCGGATTCGTAGTCCTTAGGTTCCGGGTTCGATATCCGGTGGAGGCGGAGACAAATAGGCAGAGTTTCTTTCACCCTCATGCACTGTTACCTAGCAGTAAATAGGTACCTGGGAGTTAGATAGCTGCTACGGGCAGCTTCCTGGGGGTGTGTAGGAAGAAGGAGGCCTGGTTGAGGACCTGTGCCGCGGGGACACTAAGCCCCAAAATCACCTCAAGATAACCTCAAGATGTGCAGTATGTGCATATATTACATTGTAGGCCTATATACAGTATTCAGTCATTGTTTTACATAGAGCGCCCCTCCAGTTTCCTGGAGCTTACTGGGCTGATATGCAAGTACAGGTATTAGACTGTGGCAAGTCTTTCGAATGGAGATCTAATGCCTATTGGGGACCTTGAGCCAGAATCAGGCCTCTTCAGAGAGGCACAAAGAACAATGGCCTATAGAAAGTTGGCCATGTGGTTGGAAACATTCTATGTCTGCTATTGACCAGATTAGGCACCCAGGAAGGTGGGCGTCCCAAAACAGACCCCAACTGGTAAAACATTGCTACTGAAACCCGAACTGCTAAGCAGAACTCTCCAATCTAAAAACAAGCAAACAAGCATGACGTTACATCTGCCGCCGTGCTGCCTGTCTGCACAGCACCTCCCCTCCCGGGAGGGGAGCCGGTCGGCCGAGCGGACAGCACGCTGGACTTGTGATCCTGTGGTCCTGGGTTCGATCCCAGGCGCCGGCGAGAAACAATGGGCAGAGTTTCTTTCACCCTATGCCCCTGTTACCTAGCAGTAAAATAGGTACCTGGATGTTAGTCAGCTGTCACGGGCTGCTTCCTGGGGGTGGAGGCCTGGTCGAGGACCGGGCCGCGGGGACACTAAAAAAAAAGCCCCGAAATCATCTCAAGATAACCTCAAGATAACCCCTGGGAGGGAAAAGAGCGGGTCAACAGACCCTTCCTTCCGGCTATCCAACCTCGGTTCTGAGGCTGTTGTGCTAGTTGGCAGTTGTTCGACTCTGGCGCCTGACTGTGAGTTCTGTTCTTTTCTGTGTTGTGGTGTGTGAGCCAGGAGTAAATTATGAAGTACTGGGGCTGCAGTGCACCTAGGGCCTTCCCTAGGTGCCCTGTAAGTGCTGCCCTTGAAGTATGGGAGTTGCTTTCCACAAGTCGTTTGGGAACTACTTGCGTAGGGATTTTTTGCTTCTTGGCAATTGCCCGCCCTTGGGGGTTAGTTGGGGTTTTCATAGCCACTGTTTGGCCTTGGGTAGGTGGTGGTATTGTAGCTGGTATGGGCACAAGTTACTGTGCAGCTTGTCTCCTATTGCTCACATCGGCTGGTTCTATTCCTCCTGAGAATGTTGTGCTTTTTTTTTTCCTGGTGGGCGGTCTGACTCTCGGTTATTGTCCATCCTCTGTTATTTTGGTGGTCCTCCACTATTCCCTCGTGATTGTACACATCGCAGGGGTTCAGCTTTAGTTGTTTTTTCTTTGTAGTTTGGACCAACTGGTTAGCAGTACCTTGCCTGGGATTCCTTTAGCAGTCAGCCTAAGGGCCCTAGAAAACCACATTGGGGCTCTTTGGACTCATGGATGCATCCTCTGGTTTCCGCCTCGTCGAGTTAGAAGTTTGCTCTGTGTCTTTGTCTCAAGGTGACATTCACTATTTTTGCCTCCATCATGTTGCCTGATGGGTCAATGACACCTTGACCCGGAACCCTACGAGTGGTGCTCCAATTTACACAGTCCCCCTGATTTTGATCTTGGGTCCAGGCAGCTTCGGCATTGAATGCGAGATATAGATTGCTCGGCCGGATGCCCTGGGGCTGCCCCGTTTTGGTGTCGGTCTGTGTTTGCCATTCTCCCCTCCCTCTTCCGGTCAGGAGCTGGTCGGCCAAGCGGACAGCACACTGGACTTGTGATCCTGTGGTCCTGAGTTTGATCCCGGGCGCCGGCGAGAAACAATGGGTAGAGTTTCTTTCACCCTATGCCCCTGTTAACTAGCAGTAAAATAGGTACCTGGGTGTTAGTCAGCTGTCACGGGCTGCTTCCTGGGGGTGGCGGGGACACTAAAGCCCCGAAATCATCTCAAGATCTCTCTCCCGTGCTCCTGGCTCCCTGACGCTTGCAGGGCAGTTTCATTGGTGTGAGACTCGGGTGGCTTTGGGGGCAGCCCCATCTGGATCGGGGACAGAGGCAATTGAGCCTGCTCCTCTTGCCAAGGCTTCTGGGTCTTTCCAGCAGACCCCCCTGTATTTCCTGCCTTTCCCGCTGGACTCTGTCTTTTCTCCAGGGGTAGAGGGCATGGAGGATGGCTCTGCCCCACTTGCGGTGTTGGGTCGTTGTGCCTTCCAGGTGGGGTGTTCATCCCTTCCTTCCCGGCTGTGGGGTTTTCCCACATTTGCGGGTGTGTTTTGGTGCATTTATGCCAGGCGCATAGCCTTTTGGCTGCTTTCTATAGGGTGGCCATTTTCCCGAGAGCTTCTTCCCATTTGCCACCAGGGCGGCACTGCATTTGGTTTACATGTGGCTGTGTAGGCTAGCATTTTTGGGGTACTTGTCACCTCCTACTGGAGGTTTTATCCTACTTCTGCTGTTTCTCTGTATGTAGGTATGTGTGTGTGTTTGTGTTGATATATTTGTAATTGTGTGTGTCTGTTTTCTGGTTGCCTGTTGGCGCTTTTTCTTCCACTGGCATATGTGGTGGTTTGGGCTTCTCCCAGGTGCATTTCCGGGTTCCCTTGGGTTCTTTGGATTTTATTTCCTCTCAGATTTTCCTTGGGAGAGGTTCTCTCCTGTGTGCACAAGCCTAGGCCTCTCCTCAGGCCCTTGCCTCTTATGAGTGCGGTTCCCTGTCACCATCCTGGTAGGTCGACCCTGGTAAGTGCCCGTTTATCTTCTCGGGATAGTTAGCTTCAGGGAGTCTCAAGGGGTTTTCCCCAGAAAGCCAGTGCTGAATGTAATGAAATGGCAATTTTTGGGTGAGCCCTGGAGGCTGCCTGACACACCCACCCTCCCACAGTTTCCCTGACACATTCACCCTTCCGCAGGCCGTCGGGGTCCTTCTATCATCATAAGAACTGGTGTTGGTGGGGCCGACTGACCTGGCCTGTTTGTGATAGTTACAGAAAATTTTGGTTGTTTTTCATAATTGGGGGAGTTCTCTTTTTATCTTGCTGGCTTTGAGGGCTTCCCCTGGTAGTGGCAGACATGAATTTCTGTACTTTAAATGTAAGGAGTTCATAGTGCCACTGTTTCCTGCACCTCTGAGGGCCCAGGTTCTGCCTCGTGGACCCTTGTAGGCCAATAAGAACTCGTGCAACTGATGGTACCTAGTAGTATGGCACTGAATTAGTGTAATTGCTTCAAGGAGCCTTTGGGGCTCACCCAGAAATTGATGCTTCATTACATTCACTGCTTTTATTTTAATGTGTTGAAATAAGTAACTTTGTTAAAAATTCAATTGTAGAAATTTCTGATATGGCATTACAGATATAGATAATGAGCACTACTATTGTGAATATTAAACTAATGTTACTTTGCTCTATTTTCAGATAATTACTGGCTTGACTGGAGAGATGAACCGTCTGTATACAATGTTCACACAACGAAACCCTTATTTTGAGGCTAATGGAGGCAAGGTGTCAATGGTGGCTCACTCATTGGGCTGTGTCATCACATATGACATAGTAACTGGCTGGAATCCTGCTCAGCAGTTTGATCGGCAACTTGTGCAGTCTTTGGTTAGTGTCGGCATATTCCTGTTTTCTCATATAGAGTACATATTTTAGTTAAATTATTCATACTGAATAAAATATGTATGTACTTATAATTTCAAAGTTAAACACCACCATTGACACATCATTGCAACCTGTTAGAATGAAAAAACTAAATTACCAAAGTGAGGAACAATGAAAATAAATCAACAGAGTTATTCTCATGCGGCACCTCACCATATTTCTACCCAAAAACACGCAACTTCTCCAGCCCACTACAGCTAAACCACAAGAAGTAGAAACATTTTTACTGTACTTAGATTTTTGTGCTTCCTGAATGCTAATTACCAAAGAAGACAAAATTTCAGAACAATTTTTTTTCTGGGGGAGACCCTACGGCTACCCCGGATCTATACAGGCTGATATGCTAATGTCAGACTTTGGCATCAGTCATGTGTATGGAGTTTGTGGGCCTATCGGGGACCACGGCCAGAACCTGGCCCCCCTCAGAGGGGCAAGGGGATCAATGGCCTATAGAAGCCCCCGAGTGGTTGGAAGCATTCTATGTCTGTCATCGACCGGGTCAGGCACCCAGAAAGGTAAGCATCCCAAAACAAACCCCTATTCTGGTGAAAATATTGCTACCAAAAGCCTAACAAGTGGATAGAACTCCCCAAACAAAAACGAGCAAACTAGTGTGACGTCACCCGTGGCCGCGCTGCCGTCTGCGCAGCTCCCCCCTCCCCGAGAGGGGGGAGCTGAAATGAAAATGAAAATCATTTTCAGAAAATGTTTCATTACATTACTGTACTTAGATTTTTGTGCTTCCTGAATGCTAATTACCAAAGAAGACAAAATTTCAGAACAATTTTTTTTCTGGGGGAGACCCTACGGCTACCCCGGATCTATACAGGCTGATATGCTAATGTCAGACTTTGGCATCAGTCATGTGTATGGAGTTTGTGGGCCTATCGGGGACCACGGCCAGAACCTGGCCCCCCTCAGAGGGGCAAGGGGATCAATGGCCTATAGAAGCCCCCGAGTGGTTGGAAGCATTCTATGTCTGTCATCGACCGGGTCAGGCACCCAGAAAGGTAAGCATCCCAAAACAAACCCCTATTCTGGTGAAAATATTGCGAGAGAGTATGGAGTTCTGGTGAGAGTATGGAGTTTGTGGGCCTATCGGGGACCACGGCCAGAACCTGGCCCCCCTCAGAGGGGCAAGGGGATCAATGGCCTATAGAAGCCCCCGAGTGGTTGGAAGCATTCTATGTCTGAAAATCATTTTCAGAAAATGTTTCATTACATTACTGTACTTAGATTTTTGTGCTTCCTGAATGCTAATTACCAAAGAAGACAAAATTTCAGAACAATTTTTTTTCTGGGGGAGACCCTACGGCTACCCCGGATCTATACAGGCTGATATGCTAATGTCAGACTTTGGCATCAGTCATGTGTATGGAGTTTGTGGGCCTATCGGGGACCACGGCCAGAACCTGGCCCCCCTCAGAGGGGCAAGGGGATCAATGGCCTATAGAAGCCCCCGAGTGGTTGGAAGCATTCTATGTCTGTCATCGACCGGGTCAGGCACCCAGAAAGGTAAGCATCCCAAAACAAACCCCTATTCTGGTGAAAATATTGCGACCAAAAGCCTAACAAGTGGATAGAACTCCCCAAACAAAAACGAGCAAACTAGTGTGACGTCACCCGTGGCCGCGCTGCCGTCTGCGCAGCTCCCCCCTCCCCGAGAGGGGGGAGCTGAAATGAAAATGAAAATCATTTTCAGAAAATGTTTCATTACATTCAACGCTGTTTTTGTTTAATACTGTAGGTGGATTTTCTGTGGGGATACTTAACCCCGGAGCTACTTAACCAAAGAAAAGTGAAAAGAGGGATTTAGCCGGTAGGCATCTCAACTCGAAGTCGAGACAACTGGCTGCAACCCAAGACCCAAAGTGACACATGCCCTACTAGGGCCCGTAATGTTGACCAAGTAACGTGCGGCAGGACCCTGTTCGACCTCCAAAATCCCTGTGCTCGAATGTCAGCCCAAGAAATGTTATTATGGACATGAGGATAGAACACAGGCTGGCTGGAACGAATAATCCTGCGGACAACCTGGGAGACCCAAACCCTGGAACAGGGAATGAGGAAAACTGGATCAACCCAAAGGGCATCCCCCATCCACAGAAGTCATGGTGCTTAGATAATGGCAAAGAGCTGCAATCGGACACAGCACATGATGCACCCCGACCTGACCAACCAAGCATCAATGACCCAAGGACACCTCCAGAATGCCTCCGACTCATTCTTCGCCAGAAAAGGAGGAGATGGCTGCATATGAACAAACCTACCGCCAGGACCAAAGGAGCAGAAACCTCTGCGCCCAAGGAGAGCATGAAGCTCTCTGACTTGACCCCCAGAAGCTAATGGCAATAGGAAAAGAGCTTTAGAATAATAATCCGGAACCAAAGGAGAAAAGAGAGCACCCGGTCCAAAGACCAGGACGGCTCAGGCGGCACATGAGCAGGCCAGAGATGAAACACCACACAAGAAAGCTTGCAGAAAGGAGCAGAGGTAGCATTTACCCTGAACGCAAGCAAAAACAGCTCTGCCAACACTACACGATACAAAGCGACAATATTTGGCATCAAAAGACGGTCCTGACAAAGCCAAGAGAGAGAACAAAACAACCCGATCCGAAATAGAGGACATCCTTTGAAGGAAGAGAAAATGGCAGAGAGAACTCCAGGAAACTTCATACTGTTGCCGAGACGAAGCTCACAGGTGGGACACCATCAACAAAGCCCCCTGATCACCATACAAATTGTGATAGACCCCCGATTTCCCAGCGTCAGAAACACCAGACGTGAAAACGGAGGAAAAGATCGAACCAGCCACATACTGGGACCAGTTCGATCTGCTGGAAGAGGTGGAGCTGTGGAAACCATCATGGGTTCGGACATCAAGCAAGCAGCACCAGAAACCAAGGCTGGGCTGGCCACCAAGGGGCCAACATGACTACTCTCCCCTGGTACGTCTCCAACCAAGCCAGGACCCGAAGTAACAGCTGGACTGGGAGGAAGAAGTACAGGTAACCTCACCTCGACCTCGAAAAGCGTCCACCATGATGGCCTCGCTGTCGGGAAAGAAAGCCACATACTGTACATGGGAAGATGTCGGGACCACGCCAAAGCGAAGAGGTCCACATCTGGGAGCCTGTATGTCTGGCAGAGTCAACTGAAAGAGTTGGCTTCAATCAGACATACACGACGTACTACGACCACCGGAGTACAGTCCGAATGGAGCCTGGATTGTCGAACCCCAAGTGACCCGCACCCCCTCTCAAGTGACAGCCAAACAGCCGCAAACTTCCGCAATGTGCTGTGTGCCCGACAGAAGGGTGGAGCCCACTGCCCCTGGTCGGTCTGGCGAGCACTCCATGAACACATCGAACGAGAGGTCGGGTATGTGCCAAGGTATTGAATCAAAAAAAAAACCTGAAGAGGAAGCCGGCGATACAGCAACCGACATAAAGCCCCAGAGGCCAAACACAACGATCGCGAGAGAGGTGGAAGGGAGATCCCTGAAGGAACCAGAACTGCCGCTGAAGCCAAACCTGACTCGGCAGGTAAACCAGCACAGCAAAGTTCAGACTCCCGCACAGCTGTTTGAGCAACCAGCGAGTGATCTGGGAGCCCTCCAGAAACAGGCGAAGGCGGAACTGCAGCAGCAACTCCGAAAGGAGAGACAAGGAAGCAGTCCGAGAGTCACACACAAGACCCAGCCAAGTCCGAACCAGGAACGGAACCAGATGGGACGTCCTCCAGCTGGTAGGCCAAACAGGACTCCTATGATTGATGTAATCAGTAGTGAGAAGCCATCTCAGCAAAATAGCTTTAGGAAACCATTGGAACTTTCTTGGAAAGATACATTGCAATGTACACTTATCTTTTTTCTCAGATATACAGTAGTATGTTTTTAGCTGTGCAAATACATGAAATCTTGGTATAAATTCATTAGTTTATATTTAAGGCCTGGTTCAGGTATTCTTCTTTCATACTGCTATATGCAAAATCTCTTTTTTTCCCCTCAGATTGAAAATATGAATAAAAGCAGCGACTTAAAAAATGTTTCACAAATAATGTTCAAGAAAAACTTGCAAGAACTTCTTGAGCAACATGACTCGAAATGTTGTCAGCCATCCTTAAATTTCAAGGTGAGGATCATGATTTTTCAGCAGTATTGTTTTTCGAACTATTAGATGGTTGGTAAAGTTGAAGTGCTTTCTGAGCAAATCCCACTCAGTTGGTTTCTTAGAAATATGTTCTACTTCCTCAACAACACTATGCTACCCAAATAAGATTGGTGTAGCTTTTCATCTCTGACACAAGAAGACACTCAAGAATTTTCAGTTTGGCTAAAAAAATGATTGTCAGTTGGAACATTATATACATACTCAAATCTTTTCTGAACAGAATTTGAATTGAAATTTGCCTCCAAGCTTTACTCTGCTACTTGCAGACTGTACAGCAGCTACTTGATTACCTGGTCACTACTGCTACTCACCACCAGATGGCAGGGCAAACTGTAAACAGTGGTACTTGGTAAACCCACCCCACATTTGTTCCCACATCACCAAGGTACTACTGATTGTTCAGTAAAACAGTTGCTTTACCCTAAGATATTTTGTTTTCTATGTGGGGCTTGTACTTTGGTGGACGTTCCTCATATGCACGAGGGCTGTATCTTTGCATGTCTTTCGATCATAATCTAATTTGGCTTGGCTGAATTCTCTCTATGTTGAGATGGTTGTGCATTTAGCACGGCTGTTTCTCTTTCTCTTGAGCTGACCCTTCCTTTCACTATTTGGGATCTTATCGTGGGACATAGCTTTGAGAATGCGTATACTGTGTATTCATATTTTATATGGGAATCAAAACTCCTATGTGCATGTGTGAATTATTCGTATGTGATGGATGTCATTTTTTATTGTAGCTTCCCTAATTTTCAGCACTGGCATCCCGATGCATATCTGATAAGCCAGGCTTCTGTGACTTTTTCCACCAACTGAGAATGAATGCCTTTTCACTTTAACTCAACCACACCTATGATGCTAAGATAATAGGAAGGATAAGAAACTTAGATGATTGTCATGCCCTTCAAGATGACCTGGACAAAATAAGTATATGGAGCACCACTTGGCAAATGGAATTTAATGTTAATAAATGCCATGTTATGGAATGTGGAATAGGAGAACATAGACCCCACACAACCTATATATTATGTGAGAAATCTTTAAAGAATTCTGATAAAGAAAGAGATCTAGAGGTGGTTCTAGATAGAAAACTATCACCTGAGGACCACATAAAGAATATTGTGCGAGGAGCCTATGCTACACTTTCTAACTTCAGAATTCCTTTTAAATACATGGATAGCGATATACTAAAGAAATTGTTCACGACTTTTGTTATGCCAAAGCTAGAATATGCAGCGGTTGTGTGGTGCCCATATCTTAAGAAGCATATCAACAAACTGGAAAAGGTGCAAAGACATGCTACTAAGTGGCTCCCAGAACTGAAGGGCAAGAGCTATGAAGAGAGGTTAGAGGCATTAAATATGCCAAAACTGGAAGACAGAAGAAAAAGAGGTGATATCATCACTACATACAAAATAGTAACAGGAATTGATAAAATCGATAGGGAAGATTTCCTGAGACCTGGAACTTTAAGAACAAGAGGTCATAGATATAAACTAGCTAAACACAGATGCCGAAGAAATATAAGAAAATTCACTTTCGCAAACAGAGTGGTAGACGATTGGAACAAGTTAGGTGAGAAGGTGGTGGAGGCCAAGACCATCAGTAGTTTCAAAGCGTTATATGACAAAGAGTGCTGGGAAGACGGGACACCACGAGCGTATCTCTCATCCTGTAACTACACTTAGGTAATTACACCTCAATAGGATCATTTGGTATGTAAGATCAGTATCATTTGGGATGTAAGATCAGCCCACTTACTAAGGGGAACTGCCTGTAAACTTCAGACTTGCAAAAATTTTAGTACTGTATCTCCTTCCATGAACGTATTGTAATTAACCCCCATTCCCCCCCGAAGTTCTGGTTATCTGCCACCCTCACCCTCTTCTCTGGTGCCTGTTCTGATGGACGGTTTCTGCCAAGGCCGGAAATCGGCACTACAAGAAGTGGCCAGCCTTACATGTGACTTTCATCCATGCATAGTAGCTCTTGCATATTAAATTCGTGCTCGTTATCTTGAGTTTCACATGCTATTTTAGACTCCTTTGACTTTGTTTTAAGGTTGGGCCTTTGGAACATTGATCTTTATCATCACATCAAAAGAACATCAAGGTATGCATTAACACATATAGTATATGGAATGGAATCTCTATCTCAATAACTGATCCTGTTGGGTGTAATGAACCAATTCTTATAACGCCCTTCGGTAAATGACACCCTTGAATTTTTCATCAGCTGCTCGCACACAAGGAGCTAGGTCTCCTTGTATGTGAGGTCTACAATCCAGTCTCAAAACTCAGCTAGTCACTACAACAGTGGGGAGCTGCCGAGGGCAGGGGACCTTCAGAAATCAAGTGTTGAATGTTATGAAATGCCCCTCATCTGGTGGGCTTTCAGTATGCTTTTGTCCCCACCTTGCTTACTTCTTCTTTGTGGAGTGGAGGGAGTTCAATTAGGTGGGGAATTGCGAGTGAGGGTGCATACTGGCAGGAATCTTGGGTAACCAGGGCTGCCAGCTGATGGCTGTTGGGCATGTCAGTTAGTGTCTAACCTGCAGCAATAATAGTTTTCCTCGTCTCCTCTTGGTACTTAATTTTCTTCAACCAGTTGCTTGATTTTGTTGTGCTTGTGCTTCCTGGTGTGTTTTTCTTAAGTTTGGGTTGATCTCTGATCTTCAAGCTGCCTTCTTCTCGTAGAGACTGACAGATTTTGGTCCTGGTTCCCAGCAGGCAAAGGTCAGAGTCAAAGAGGCCTGATGCATCTTTCCAAGGCATGGTTGTACCATTGCTTAGTTCAGTGAGCTACTGAAAATTGTGTTTTATTATATTCAACACTTGATTTTAGGTTGGTGCCTTGCAGTATTTATTCAGAGTCTTGGTGTTTGTCTTTTTTTCTAGGTGTCACAGCTGTTCACAGACCTATCTTTCAGATGCGGTGTTTGGACATCTGGTGTGCCTCTGTTTCTGTATCCCCCTGCGGCACCTTTCAGCTTCACTTGAGGCTTGTGTAAGTACTCCCTTTTGTGTTGCTTTCTTAGGTCATGTTACCCTTGGGGTGCATCCGAGTGGTTTAAGCTTAGAAATAAGGGGTTTAAGGATAGATTATAAGCTCCTTTTTTAAGCAAGGCACATGTTCACTCCCAGTTCTTCCCTTTTTCTTCCGAATTACCTTCTACCTCTGCAGAGTTGAGCAAGAATGCAAGGTGTAACAGTGTTCCAAGGTTCCCTCTCTTCAGTATGCACATTGTGACATCTGGTGGTAGGTTGTGGTTGTGGTCAAATTGCCACCTTGCAGTTTTAGAAGAGAAATCCTTGGCAATCTCTTTGAATTCAAGTATTGTATTAATTGGAGGAGGTATTTTGTTTGTGCAAATGAATGAGCCTTCTTGAGGTCATTCTAGGCTGGATTAAGTTTGATTCTTCAGTGTTTACCTTTCCCTGCTAGTAGCCTGATGGTAGCTGCTTGAAAAGACTTTCACTGCAGTACCTCAGAAACTGAAGGTCATACTAGTCAGGCAAGATTTTGCATTTATCATTGGAAGAACGGGACACTATTTTTTTGGACAATATTTTTTTAAGAGAGAGACAATGTGGTTTGCTCAGAAAGGAGATTTTTCATTTACACTTAAAGCATTATTTTTATTGCAGATTGAAAATTTCTTCTGTTTGGGTTCCCCACTAGCAGTATTCTTGGCCCTGCGAACAAAACTATCACAGGGAGCAACCCCAGATATCATCCCTCAAAAACTGTGCAAGCGTCTACTCAACATCTTTCATCCAGCTGACCCAGTGGCATATAGGTAAGCATTGCTGCCTCTGCATGCATGTATCATGTTAAAATAATGACTGCTTTCGTTTGTTGACTTCCTGTTTGTAATTACTGTGTTACAGTATTAAAACTATTTATTGCACCTCTGCAATAATATTTAATAATATTGCAATTCATGATAAAACTATTTATTCTGTCCCTACTTAGTGGCTGTTTTGCATATCTGGGCTATGGCTGAGCTGTTCTCTAACCAGTTCCAGAGCAGTTTGGATGTTTTGGCTTCAGTCCCAAGTGTTGCTACCCTGTTTTATGCAGTTCCATTTTTGGCAGCTGTGCCCAGGTTGCTAACTACCCTCCTTTAGAAGGTGGTGGTAGACTTTTTCTTGCCAGTCTTGTGTGTTGGCAGGCCATGCTTGCCCAGGCTTTAGATTTAGCTTGGTATCTTTTCCTGTAGTCCACCTCCTCCTTTTTGTCCCTTTTCGTGTGGAGGCTTGCTCTTTGGAGTTTATGGCCATAGCTACTGCCTTCTAGCACCTCAGTTGGGTTATCCAGCAGAGAGGTTCTGTTCCTGGTGCTCAGAGATGGTCTTCATGGGTTTGGGCTTCACCAGACCCAGGAATAGTACAACAGGGATAGGCATCTGGTGGAAAATGCAATGTAAAAGATCAAGGAGCAACCATGTCAGAAGACTTTACCTTTTAAAGAACACAATGAAGTCGCTACCACAGCTTTCAAGGAAAATGATTGGGTGGATAACAAGAATCTTACAAATAAGAGATTTCATACCAATGATAATACTCCACAAAGACACTAGTGCTCTCTAGGGTGGAATATTGATGCCCACTAAAAGCCTCATTCAAAGCTGGAGAAATTGCTGACCGGGAGAGTATGCTAATATCTTCTACTGCAAGAATTCACTCAATAAAACATGTAAATTATTAGGACCACTTCAAAATTTTAAATCGGTATTCCCTAGAGATCAGGCAGGAGAGATACATAATAATTGACACTTGGAAAATACTAGGACTGGTTCTGAATCAGCACACGGAAATAACATCACATGAAATCAGCACTTAGATAGTTGTGCTTGCCGGGGTTGAGCTTTGGCTCTGATCTTGCCTCTCAACTGTCAATCAACTGGTGTACAGATTCCTGAGTCCTACTGGGCTCTATCATATCTACATTTGAAACTGTGTATGGAGTCAGCCTCCACCACATCACTTAATTTCACTTATCATTTAGTAAGCATCAGGATATAGAAAAGAGCCTTATTGAAATGCAGAGGTGCAATTGGTATGCTGAGAGAGAACTCTATAAGTATCAAAGGGCCAAAACATAATTGGGTCTTTTTTCCACACATAAGGGGCAGAACTGGCAGGCCTCTCAGTGTTCAAAGGAGAACTTCATAAACACCTCCAGAGGATACCTGATCAACCAGGTTGTGACTTATATGTAAGACTGTTAGCAGGTGTATCAAATAGCCTGGTTGACCAGATCACCAACTAGGAGGCCTGGTCAGAGACCTGGTTGCGGGGACATTGATCCTCGGAATCATCGGCAGGTATATGATAGGTACTGTATACCTGTTGTATACGTACCTATCATATACCTGCCTTTTACACTTGTGGCCGCCTCCATGCTTTCCCAAGGAGGGCGTGTCTCGGGTTGTTTCAGCTGTGGCTTTCTCTTGCGGCCTGACTATTCAGGTGTTTGCTCAGGGTTCTATCTCCGTTGGGAAGCAGTGTGTTTGGGTGGGGATTTTGGTTCTGCTCGGGGCTCACACCAGCCCTTTTTTCATGGTTCACCCCTTTGATGATGTCATCTGGACTGTTTTGACAGCTCCTGGTCTGACAATTTGTGGACTTTTTGGGTTGTTTCCTAGGGTCTTCAGTAAAGCTAATCAGTCTCTCTCCCATTTTTAGGGTCAGGTCTGTTGGCTCCAGTATTGCGACTGAACCTTGCAGAATGGTTGGCCTCGGGTGTGGTCAAGTTTACCTTGTCCCTTCAGTGGATTTCCTGGTTGTTCTTGGTCCCGAAACAGGACTTGGCAGACCTCCAGTATGTCTTTGATCTCTTAGGTCTGAACATCTTCATTCCCTGCCTAACCTTCCTCATACCCACTTTGTCCCAGGTTCACCTGCTATCACAGAGGAGAGCTTGGTTGGTGTCCTTGGATCTTGAGGATGCATACTTGAGATGATGAATATAGATGAATGTCCCTATTCTTCCAGGGTTTAGCGACTGGTTAGGCTTTGTCATGAGGCACCGTGTTTAGTGCATCAGGGTTCTTCCCTTTGGCTTCAACCTGGCCCTCACATGTTTACCAGGTTAGTGTGGGTCATTGTGACCTGGCTGCATTTGTTAGGGGTTTGTATGTTGGCCTGCCTTGATGGCTGCCATGTGCCCCAAGTCACTCCGCATGTCATAGTACCAGGGATCTGGTTCTTTTCTAGCTCACCGGGTTCAGGTTCCTGGTGAACTGGCAGAAGTCCCAGATTCTGGCCTTGGTCCTCTGTAGGCCTATAGAACGCCACGGCTGATGCGACCCAATAGTTGGTACCATACCAGTATATCGTAGCTTCAGGAAGCCACTGGGGCTCACCCAGAAATTGGCGTTTCCTTATATTCAACCATGGTTTTTGTATTTTTCAGAATTGAACCTCTGCTGTGTCCAGAATACTCCAACATTGCTCCAGTACTGATACATTCCTACAATGCCACGGATAAAATGCCATACAACGAGATGCCTCTTGAACCAATAATATTGTCCAAAGAAAAGGATGGTGGGGACAAATCACGAGGAGACTCTGGAAACAACACTCCTGTCTCCTCTGTACCCAGCACACCTATAAAAGGTAGGAGAGAAGCTGGTACAGTATATAGAAAGAAAAATGGGAAATAGTTTTATAAAAGTTTGAACAAACACTATTCTCATGAGAAAAGGAAAGAACACATAATTAATAGATAATGTGTGACTACAATACTGAAGTATGGCAAACATTGTGATCCTTTATTTATTATTTAGTGTTGTATGGGGAGGGGGATTACAAAAACCTGTGTTTCATGACAAAAATATAGGAAGTGGAAATGCTGCTTCAGTTGTAAGTACTGTGTGCGCCCAATTTGTATTAAAGTAAGCTTATGTTGCAGGGGGAGCAAGCTCATGGAGTCTGTGGGGGTTAATGAAAGGGACCAAGAAGCCTGCTGATTCAGGTGCCAGCAGTCAGGAGCTTTTCTCTGCACTCCAGGATGTGAAAAGTGAGTTGACATTTGAATTCACTAATTGGTTTCCTGCGAGTCCTGAATTACTACTCGTTGAATTACCCTTCCTCTTTTGAGTTTGCATCTTCTCTTGATTAGATGTGTTATGATGCTCTGGAGTCTTCCTAGCTGGCAGATACTCCTTTGTTTTCCCTTGGTACTTGGTGTGGCTTTTGTTGTACCCGCATGCTCAAGTTGCGAGAGGTGTTGACAATGCGGCAGATGTTTCTGGGGGCCTTTGTTTTTCACCCTTCAATGACTGCCCGTTTGCTCCTGCTCTTTCTCAGGATGTGGATCTCGTGTGGCTCCATACCCAGGTTTTGTTGTTGTCAATGGCTGTTGTGGTGGATGATCTTCATGTCCATCTACATTTGGGTTTGGTTGTGCATTTCTTGACCCTCCTTGAGCTTGATGCTGATTGGTTCTTGGAGGATGGCCACATGCAGGGGTCTTTAACCTCTGCTGTAGCTGTATCCACTGCTCTGCTGCACTCCCTAAGTTGTATGCTCCTATGTTCCAGAAAGCAGTGGCCACGTTCTTCATTGGACAACTCGTGTGTCGACAGGCTATCGGCCAAATCTTTGGATTTGGTGTGAGCTCTGGCTGTCTGCCTTTCCCTTTCCTGCTCTCCTCTTTCCTGATGAGGTGGTTTCGCAGTTTGTCTTTGGCAGGCTGCAAGTTGTCGGTCTATTTCAGACCTCTTCTGTTTTTGAGGTTTTCGTTCTCATTCTTAGAGGCAGTTTGGTAGAGCTGGGGCATTGCCTGCTGTGGGTTGAAATAGGCATCTGTGGATCCAGGTGCTAGGTAGCAAGCGCTTTCTAAGGCCATTCCTTCTCCGTCTGGTCAGCCCATGCGTGCTCTTCTCAGAGGGTATCAACCTCTTTGTTTTTTTTGTGGGTTGCTCTGGCCTTTTTGCGGTTTGCCTTTGACAAGGCAGGGGGGGGGGGGATAAAGCTCGTTCAGTTTGCCAGCTCCTGGTCCCATGATTTGAGGGTTTTCGGTAGTTTTGTATAACCTGCAGTAGAGTTGGTTGAATCCTTACCCCTTCTGTTTTTTTTTTGTTTTTTTTTTGGGGGGGGCAATAAAAATGCTTCTGGGCAGGCGTCCTCTCCATATCTGCGTTGGGTCATCTTGGAGTGGGCAGGTTCCAGCGTGGTCGAAATGGCTACATCACTCTGGTGGGTTTCCCACCTCTTCCTGGTCCACAAATGGGATTTGCTTGACTTCCATTTCATCCTCAACCTTTCGGGGCTGACCCGGTTCATTCCCTGCACTTTGTTCCTAATGATTACCTTGTCCCAGGTCCACCTTATACTGGAAGTGGGCACTTGGATGCTTTCCCTGATCTCCGGGACACACATTAGGCACGTCTCTATCTATCCAAGGTTCATAGTTTGGTTAGGTTTTGTGATAGAGCAGCAGACTTACAGCTTTCAAGTTCTCCCATTTGGGCTCGGTTTGGATTCACACGTATTCACTCTCTTGGCTCAAGTCATTGTGGCTCAGCTTCATTTGTTGAGGGTTCTTCTTTTGGCCTATCTTGATGACTGGCTGGTGTGGGCTCCCAACTGACCTGTTTGTCTGCTAGCCAGGGATCTGGTTCTTTCCCAGCTCACTGGGTTTGGGTTCCTGGTGAACTGGTGAAAATCCCAGTTGGTTCCCTCCCAGGTTTTGATTTTGCTGGGCTTTGTGTGGGACTCTTGGTGTGTGTTGTTTTCTCTTCCTCTGGTGGCCATAACCCAGCTGCAATGCCACTGTCTCTTGGTGTTGAGCTGGCATTGGGTGAATTAACTGATGCTTTAGGGTGGGAGACCGCTACTCGTCACACAAGTGACGACCACCTTCTCCTGACTTTGCCCACAACCAAGTGAATGAGAGAGCTTGCACATCTGTCCAACTGTTCGGTTCCAATAATGTTTCATACACACACATGTGTTTTATACACATCTCCAAATAGTTCATTTATATGTATTATAACATTCCAGCTGTTTTTTAGCATTTAACACTGTTGTTTCTATATATTTTCCCCTGCACTGAATATACTTAAAAAAAAAAGTAAAAAACATTTACTTTGCTGTTTACACTGTTCTGGGGATGACGTTTTCCTGCTCTGACAATGCTCTGCGCATGTGCAGATTTGACTATTGTGCTGGCGGGATTTCAACTGGAGGAGTTCCAGTTTTCAACATTTAACACTGCTGTTTCTGTCTCTCTACTGCATTATACTCTTCATAAGGGTCTCTCTTACATTGTTTACAATGTTTTGGGGAGTTCGTTTGGCAGTTTCGTAAATTTGGTCTCTTAATACCCAGCAGTGGTTCATTTTGGTCTATTGAGGTTCTTGATGCTTTCCTGGAGAGATGATGGAGTGTCACTTGCTATCTGTGCCTCTGTGAGAGAGCCAGGTTCTGGCTTTTGTCTATGGCGGGCCAAACAAAACTCTGCGACTGATGTGAAATAGTACAGTAGTTATGAGCCATCTCGGTGAGATAGCTTCAGGGAGCCACCAGGGGCTTATCGAGAAAGAGGGGGTTTGATTACATTCAACACTGGTTTTAATAATAATAATTTATATTTAAGAAAGTATCTTTCTTGATTATACAGTAATGTGGATGCACGTTTATGGATGGCCACAGCTTGAACGAGCAAAGACTGAGGATGAGATGAGCTGCACAGCTTTGGATTAACAAACACATTATTAAACAGTGTTTTGATAAGGGGTTTAAATGCATTGCCCTACCTATTGTTCTGTGCACATCCTATTATTTTATAAACAACACTAACACATTTTGATGCACACATTAAATGACATCTGTCACCCTACATATTGTGCATCACATGTTATCCATACATAGCACATGTCCCATTACCTTACACATTACCGTAGGGAGCCTGACAGCTGGGTGGACAGCGCTTCAAATTCGTAGTTCTGAGGTTCGGGGTTCGATCCCCGGTGGAGGCAAAGACAAATGAGCAAAATGTTTCTTTCACCCTGATGCCCCTGTTACCTAGCAGTAAATAGGTACCTGGGAGTTAGACAGCTGCTACAGGCTGCTTCCTAGGGGTGGAGACCTGGTCTAGGACCGGGCCGTGGGGACACTAAGCACCGAAATCATCTCAAGATAACATCTCAAGATAATCCACAGTTATCATATTATAACATTAACACTATCGCTTGCTTTGGACACCGATCACGTCCATTTTTTTTTCTCTTGAGTCTTAGCCGTGGACAGCGCTCGCGTCCATTATAAAAATATTTGTATTAAATTCATTTTTTATCCAATCGACTTCGGGATAGTTTCAAAATAAGCGCCTTTAGAGTGCGCACAATTTTATATCAAAATAAAGATGTAACATGAAACTTGATGTCAGAACACTTGAAAGATTATGCTGTAAATACGTTTTTAGTCAAAATTTTAAAATATTTGTTAAAATTCTACTTATTGTGCTATTATTTTGGGACTAGTTTTAAAATGCGTGCCTTTACATTGTGAACAATTTGGTACCAAAATGAAAGATATAACACAAATATTTATGTCAGAACACTGGAAAGATATAAATAATTTTGTGATGATGAGCTTCCAGAATTAAAATATTTGTTAAAATGCCAGTTATTGCACTATTATTATGGGACTAGTTTTAAAATACGCATCTTTTTTATTGCGAACAATTTGATACCAAAATGAAAGACGTAACACGAAAATTGATGTTATCAAACTGAACGAGTATACACATTAGGTTGCGGTGTGCCAATTGGTGCTCATTTACAGGTAACTTTAGGCTTTCCTGCAGGGAGGCACGCTGGGCTTTTGTACATTATATGCATATACACTTGTAGGGAATTTAATTGCAAACACAATACCAAAAAGAACGACGTAGCACGAGAATTAAGGTGAGAAAACTGAAACGAGTATACACATTTTACTGATTTCAGTGCGCTCACAGGTAACTTTTGCCGACTTTAGGCTTTGCTGTTGGGAGTCACGCCAGGCTTTTGGACATTATATGCATATACACCTGTAGGGAATTCTATTGCGAACACAATGATACCAAAACAAACGACGTAGCACGAGAATTAAGGTGAGAAAACTGAAACGAGTATACACATTTCAGTGTCGCCGCGTGCTTGCCCACATGCTCACCCACACATCGGGTGCGTGACCTCTTAAGTTGGTGGCGCGCATGCCTGGGGCGCGATAGTGTTAAATAAATGTTACTCATTATTGGTCATCTCCCTGCCACTCTGCTCCCATATTCTTGAGTATTTGCTGTTTTGTAAATGTTGTATAATGCATAATCAGTCTTATGTCTCATTTTTATATATGTTGTGCCTGCTAACTGACACATCTTGCTCTTATATTGGTCAACCTTGCTTATAATAATCAACATTTTAACCAACACAACTTATACAGTACCCTGAATAATTTCTTTTTCTTCCCATAAAATGCTTGATTATTAACACGTTAGTATTGTTGCTGATGTTGTTAAACTGCTTGTCCTAGGTTTGTCGGATCGCACAGATTTTGTGCTGCGTGAAGGTAGCATGGAGAACAGTTACATCTCGGCCATCACTTCACACACGTCATACTGGACCAACTATGACGTATCACACTTTCTTCTGAGCATCCTCTATCCTGACATAAAGCCCACTTCCAGTAAAGTGGAGGTTGCTAAACCCTAATATCACACATTATTGCTTTACTAAATAAGAGCTACTTATGCTAACACTGTAATTATGCTTCAACATGACTTTGTTATTGTGAGCAGTTTTATCAAAATAAACAGGTCTTTAACTCAAGACTGCTCTTGTATGATGGAAGTTTGGATGGAGGCAAAATTTCATGTTAGCGGGAGGACAGGTCTAAATAATTGTAGGATATTTAAGTAGTTTTACAAAAGAAGCAATAGCAACACAAATTTAAGATGTGTAAGGAATTGAAAGATTAGTGAAGTGGGAGGTCTCATCCCACCACTTGCCTCTTCTGCTGTTGCAACTCCTGCTACTTCACTATAATTAACACAAAGAAAATATTATATAGAAATGTTGGGGGAAGTTTATGCATCTGTATTCTCAAATGTATGTCCCATTAATGTTAAAGGAAAGATCTTGGCAGTCATGCTTCATAATACATAGAGAATTTATCTTATATTTACTCTTATTCCCATGTGACATAAAATTGTGATACTGATATTGAATGTAAAGTGACAAATTAATACACATTTTGTATAAATTTTAATATGCCTTAACACATTTAATTCCGTAATTTTATGAAATTATTTAGTTTAGTGTTGTGTTTGACTTATTGATCTTGATTGAATCAAAATGGGTTTCACATCAATTCATAGTACTGTAAATTTTTTATTTACTCAAATTTTGAGACAATTGAACTCCTTTATTTTAACAGCATTGTGTATAATGACTGGATGGGATGAGCATGTATGGAGCTCAGTCTTGTATTATAGATTATATCATATCTGCATCACATTTTTAATTTCCAGTGAAAAGCTCTAAAAGTTAACCGTTTTGCATTATTTATCATTGTCATTATTTCATGTCACTGAGAATTATTGTTATTCTTAATTAAGTGTTTTGCCTTATTAATAGGTGTAGTAAGTAAATACCATTAAAAAAGATAGTTATTTATATCTATTTTGTTTATTTTAACCATGTTTTATAGCCATTATTTTGTTTATTATTTTGTTTTAGAAATGTATTTGACATTAGGTTATTTGTGAAATATTTATTGTACCTGAAGTAAATGGGTAGAGAAGTGAAAAAGGCATTCATTATTTTTCAGAGGATGAGTGCATTACAGTGTAAAGATTTCTCTGATGTTGAAGTACAATTTTACTGGGGGTAACGAGATATCTAAAGTTGTAGTTTTTTTACAGGGAGTTTATAATATCAAGTGTTGGGACTGTTTATATTAGTTACATGAAAGATTGTAACATCATTATCTCAATGTGGCTTATACGGTTGTGAGATGAACATCACTATTGCAAGTTGATATAAAAAGTAAATACTAAACTGTTAGTGTAATTGTCTTGTCAGTTTTTGTCATCACTCCCACAGACCATACGTTGCACCGTCTTCACTTTGTGATGCAGGATGGGACCAGACATGGTTTATCCAGCTGCAGTGTTCCTGTGTTCAGACTTGGTTCCCTCTGTATCATAGTCATAACCATTAGACAAAATGAGCAATCTTGTTTATTAAATGCAATATTTATTGCAATAACCTTTTTGTAAATAGGAAATGTTTTTGTTAATGAAGCATAAATGTTTTGTGTTTATTCTTTCTAGAAGTATCTAGTCCTCTTATTTAGTTGTATGGCAAATTTTATATGTCGAGCCACACTACGTTGAAGTCCTCAGTTGTAACAGTTGCAGTGATATTTGAGATCTTGTAGAGTACGCTAGACGTTATTAGCCTACATTAGCCTACTGCAATGGAGCCTTTCAGCCTGATATGCTCAGGTCGGGGCCAACCTAGTCTGTGATATGCTCGGAGTCTCTCTCTGGTCCCTCGGCTAAAGTCCACTGTTATTAATCCTGCCGGGTTCTAAATGTTATTCATCAACACATATGGCAGATTTAAGTTTCCCTTTTTATTTTAATTTGTGAGGTATGCTTGCTGCCATGCTAACTGATCATGAATGAATACTGTAATCCCTATATTTACGTCTGGGCTATGTTCCTGTTAATATGAACTTAAATTGAAACGGCATCAATTGAAAACTTTTTCTGGGGGGAGCCCCTTCGGCTTCCCAGAGTTGCCGGGAACCTCCGGGTCTCGCCCAGAAAAAGGCGCTTCATTACATTCAATGCTTTTTTTTTTCGTCATAATAATCAATGGGAATATGTTCCTCATAAAAAACAAATATCCAGAAAAAAGCATAAAATAAAAACAACAACATTACTAATAAAAATACAATTGTAGCAGAGATAGCAGTGGCAAGCATGTGTTAAGGCTTGATAAGAAGTGACTGATACTTGAAGAGTTCTTTAGAGGCAGGACTCTGCCTTTTCATTTCTGGTGATTTGTTCTCATCCAGTTTTAAAAATTGATCTTGAGACATCTGGACAACCCCTTCTTAACCCCCTGCCTTTTTCCTGTTTAAACTCTCTCGGTAGGGGACCAAGAGAATTTTATGCTGTTTTAAATTCACCGTTTTGTTCCAATATTGGGTCAGCCTCCATCAATATTTATTTGTGCAACTGCATAAAAAGTTTAAATGCCTCGGGTATTTATTTGGGGTGACAATTGATTTGGGACTTTAATCTCAACATTATTTTATCCATTCCTTCATCTTTTCATTGCTGTTCCGGGAGAAGCAAATCTTCTCCCATTAAAGAGGGCTCTTTGATGGTAGTCAAGCATTCTAGTCACTTCTTCTTAATTAACTTCATCAAATTCAGTGTTTTGAGCAACCTCAGCAATATCATGAATAATGTTTGCCATTGTGTAAAACCCCTAAATTTATTGCAAGCACTAAACCTAGAGTTTTTCACACTACATTCAGTCACCTGTGTTTGATGCTGCTCTAATGTTCCTGATAGCCATCCTGATGTTATAGTTGTTCTGAAATAGCTTGTCTAGAGTCTATTACACTGTTGAGCTGGATTATTATTAAAGTGCAGCAACCTTTGAATGCTTTTCTAACACCTTGGCCCATAAGTTGTTTTGTTTGGTGGCAAAAACACACAACTTCTCCATTGCCCTGTAATCGTCAAGGTATAGAAGATCGTCAATGTGGAATGGCCTGGTGCATTATCCACGATCGGTACAGCTTGAGATTGTGTTTGGGGAAAATAATCCTCCATAAAAATTATACTTGGAATAGCCCTTTAAAGCTATTGGATTTTGTGAATAATAAACCAATAATGGCTTGAGACACTGCACTTCCACCCAGCATTAGTGTCAGGCAATCTTTGACAGCTTTGAAGCTTGGAGCCGCCACCTTTCCTAGAAATGTGTGTTCTCCCTGACATTCAGTTCCAATTTAAGCCTGTTCCTTACGGGTTGTAAATTTGATTGGGAATCTAGTCAACTTCTTTGATTTCTTTCAATATCAGAGGGTATTGTTTGGCTGCTTCCTTGTCTGCATTCACAGCTTCACCAGTTATCTTTGTTATGCAAGGAACAATGATGCTTAAATTGCTCATACCACCCAATGCTTACTGTGAAATTCAGTAACATTGAACTCTCACCATGCTTTTCCATAAAGTCCATGGTCATTTAGTAACCATGATCTTTGCTTTATCAACAAGCTGACAGGCACGTTACTGTCTATATGAACTTGAAACCAAATGGTTAACAATTTCAAAATTTGTCTGAAACTGAATGTCTGTTTTCATAGCTTTTGCAGCTCCTAATGGGGTCACACATTTAGCACTTGCTAAGTATCTGCCAGTATTCTTATTAATTGTTCTTGCAGTTGTGGGTCGTGGGCCAGGAGCGGAGGCAATATGTGAGGGGCCATTCTGGAGCACTAGACTTATTTAACAGTTGCATTTTCACCTCAAACTGATGGTTTTCCTGGCTTTGTTTGGTTCTGAGGCACCATTATCATTTGATGGAAGCTTTCTACTCTTCATGTTTGCTGGATGTTGCTAACATTCTTCAGCTGTAAATGTAGAATAAATGTGTACAGCATTGGTGGATATATCTACAATGGCAACATTAACACTGAAGGAGGACATGTAAAGCACATCGTGCCTCGTAGGTCTCATTGTTATGAAAGCAGATGGAAAAAAGCAATTGTTTTTCATTAAAATTTGCATGTTCATATTGAGAAAATAAGGATGTAAATCAATTCTTATTTTGTTGAATGTTTATATTGAAAAAAATAAGGCTCTAAATCAAAAAGAGTTTGTAAAATGTCATTAGACAATAGAAATGATATAAATAAGAAGGACGTAAATAGAAGGATGACAGTAATACAGTAAATGTATAGATATGGATGATAAGAATAGGGCTTAAAGATGATGAAGTGAGATTGTATTTTTCTTTAGTAATGATAATGGATTTTATGCATTTGAACATTTCATTCAATGGGATAAAGTGAGATACACTAAACATAAACATTATTATGTCATTACATGTTAACAAGGAGGTAATACAATCCAGTAGAGAATGTCTTAGGTTGTCATATCTACAAGGTTACCTTATATGTGCATCTTGTTGACCTCTTTAATCTTAGACACTGATGGCTGCTGGTATTAGAGAATGATCTTTATAGGCATGTGTAGTATAGCTTAGTTAATGTGTAAGTCAAATTTTCTTCATATTCATATATCAATTCTTTTTTTTTACATTTAGTTTCAAATGTTAACATGTCAGTAGTTTGTAACGATTTCATGCAAGGTACTCTTTATACTTCTACTACTATTGTATTTAACATGTAGAACTAAGGGAAGAATGTTACTTTGAATGATGGCACTTCTTGTGATAATTACACATTATACTATGAATGACTACTGAAGACCTTGCCAATAATTTTGGTAGGGAGAGACAGGCATAAGGGACAACCAGCCTGCACATGTAGACTTGTCGTGGCAGACACAGTAGTCTTCATTCAATTTTTTTTTATCTTACTAAGTGCATTTCTCATGTGATATGGTGTTCCCTTAATTTGAAAAGGGATTAGTTTAGTGGTCACTTTAGGGGCAAAACTGATATATTTGAGAGAATCTATAACCTTCCAGATGTTCATAGTGTTATTATCCAACCCAAGGAAGAAAACTAGCAAGGTTGTAGGGAGTGCCATACTGTGTTCTCTTGCCTCAATGTTTATATATTGTATAGTACACCTATCTGGTATATAGGGAAATGACTGAGAAGTACAGTGTGTAAACTTGTAGAAATATGTATAAATATGCACAACTGTTAATTAAAATACAATTCATATAAGTGAATAGTAATAAAAAGGGTGAACTGTAGATCATGAAATATATCTACTACAGTAGTCAGATTTTTTAATATTTGACAGCTTATCATCTCTGGCCCCCATCACATCCCATCATCTCTAGCTCTCATTGTCTCTGATGTCCAGTCACACCCCTTTGTCTCTGGTCTGTTACTTTGTCAAAGTACAAAGTAAGAAATTCCTGTGCACATGGGCTCACATTTGGTTCCTCAGGCCTCCAATAAACAGACAGCATCTTGAAAAAAAATCATGGGCACCCTTCTTGTGAGAGCCACAGGAGTGAGAGGATAACAGTGCATGCTGCAACAGCCGACACACTGCCTTACCATTTAATAATGATGAAATAAATAACTGATTATTTTACAATGGTAATGCCATGGGAAATCCTGACTGATAAAGACAATGTACTTGGTTCAAATGTCAGTGAACACAATGCTAGTTATGATGATCACAGTGCTAGGCAGTCGTTCACAGCACACTGCTACAGTTTTGTGCATCGTGAAATGGGACTTCGTGTTCCTTTAGAAAATAAACTTGTGGAAAATGATTGATGTTCATGATTTGGTGACCAGGATTCTGATGATAGCTGTATTGTGGCTACAGTTAGCAAGGTGTGTAGATATTGGAAGACATTTTGCAGAGTTGGATGGCGTTATCTGCCGAGTAGCACTATGCTGCATTTGAATTTTATTACCACGCCCCACCAGAACTGCTAAGTGGTTCATTATAGTGCACAAAATTGTAGACAGTTGTAACGTTTGTACAGTATATAGTATAATAACAGCAAAAACTGGGGAAAGTTGCTCAAAGAATATAATAATGAACTCATTAGTGACATGAATATATCAGCATCCCTATATTCTCCACATCCTTTGATACAAGTAACATTCTGGTGCATCATTGTACTTGAAAAAAATGGTAAAAACATAGGAAATAAAAATACAATATATTCAATGCATGCAGTTACAGTTTTGTGCAAAGTATGTAGAGCTAGGCTGAACTCTAATACTGTAACTGGTTACAAGATTATTACACTCGCCAGAACTGCTTAGTGGTTCATAATGGTGCATGAAAATGAATGTGGATATTTATATGTATAATGTGTGTATACAGTGTAGTAACGGCAAAGCCAGCATGTTTTATTGTTCTGAGCATATTATAGTGACAAGTATATTTGAGTATTTTAGTGTTCCACACATTTTATTTTATATATTTCCCAAATGACACACTATTGAATATTACTGCAATATTTCAGAGACATTGAAATAAATATCTAAAAATATCTTCATGGCAATTCCTGTCCCACGGTGGTGCTGGGGCGACTGCCCTTCATGAGCTTTTTGAAATGTGACATCACTGCGATATTTCCGTGCTTTACTGCGACCAAAGTAAGTAATGTATTTTTTTCCTTTATACCTTGATGTGGGAAAAACATTTTAACAATATTAGAAAAAATTGTACTTAATTTTTTCTTGCACATGGGGAGATGTCAGCTATAAATGGGCACAGTTCAGTGATTAATAGAGCCAGTAAGCTCTATTGGCAAGCTCCTTTGGTTGCCTACTGGGGTGGAAGAACCAAAGCTGGCTGTGGCTTTGCCATCATGTGTTTGCCATATGTGGAGACTCATACATTTCCCTTTTTCCCTTATCTGGAGGTTGACCCTCCTCAGAGGCTGTGGCTCCTCAGAGGTAACACACCTCTTTAGTAAAAAAATACGGTAAAACAAAAAGTTCATTGGGCCCAAGTGTATCGAGTAGGTAATGGGCCCAGATGGACTAGGTCAAGTGAGCATTGGAGAGATCGAATCCCTATAGGTCCTTTGATTCCTACTCGCTTTCTGCTGGATACCTGCAGTTATATTTGCCCCGGAGTTCCTTAGGGTTTTATGCTTCCCCTTGTTGGGCTCCATGGTGGGTGGGGGTCCAGGGAAATGACGTGATATCTTTATCTTATGCTTACTAATTTCTCAACTTACAACAATTGTGTGACTTGTGACCAGGCCAATGAGTTGAGCCCTTTTGGAAGTTGTTCTCCTTCGTCTCCTTGGAGTAAGCCCTCTGACTTGGCTCTATCTCTTGATCACCCTATTCGTCCCTTTCCTCCATCTTCCCAGAATTGTCTGTTGTGGTGGCTACTACTGTATCACCTGTGTGAACAGCTTTCCTTATGAATTCTTATGACCATTCCATATACTCCTCACTACTCCTGGGGGGGAGGTGGGGGGTGGCTGTGGCATCATACTCACCCTTGGTCCGCTTATGTTCCTTGTATTGCACCTTTACAGCTGGCCACAAAAATAAACTCTTAAAAATAGCTTTGGAAGAAGTTAAAGCAAATTTAAACTTAAATGACTATGATAGGTCAGGTAAGGAAATTCAACAGGAAAAACAGATTTTGTCAGTACAGATGGCAGAAGTTACACAGGGAATAGAACAGTGCAAGAAAGATATGCAACTCACCTATGCACAAGTGGCCAAGGAGAAGGAAAAAATAGAAGAAGCGGTAAAGGAAGCCAAACATGGCAGTAACCAGGATAAAACAAACATTAGGCTGGAAGTCAGAAAGGAACTGGCATCAAATCCTAAATTGGTGCAAAACACAGTTGATCGAAGTAAGTCTGATAATTTTTGGTTGCAAAGAAAAGGAGATAACATCTAGGTCAGAAAGAGCTGTAGAAGAAGAGAAAGTAGTAGATAAAATTGTTGGCCTCGTGAAAGGTCTTACTACCATAGAGAATGTCTGTGACTACAGGAGGACTGGAAAGGGAAAAGTAAAAGGGAAAGATCGACCTTTGAGGATCACCCTAAACGGTGCCTAACAGATGGAAGAAGTACTAAGGAATGCTAGAAAATTACAAAGTGATGAGGAAGGGAAAGTATAGTCATTAAGACGAGATCTTTCAAAAGAAGATAGGGAGAATCTAAAACTGAATCTCGTCGATGCAAAACGTCTAAATGAGATCAGGAATGAAGAAGAAATCAATTCTTTTTTCTACAAAGTGATAGGGGTAGGCTGACCAGTAAAATGGTACAAAAAGGCAAACCAATGAAATCATGAAAAGGGTAGTGAAGAAGGAGAGGGAGACATGTTCCTGAAAATTGCATACACCAACATAGATGGAGTGAAATCAACGATACTGGAGTTAAGTGATGTGATACAGCTGCAGACATCAAATGTTGTTGTACTCACGGAGACAAAACTTGCAGATGATATTTTAAATGAGGTCATATTCCCAAGGGGCTACTCAGTTTGGAGATGGAACAGAAAAATTAGGAAAGGCGATGGCGTTGCTGTTCTGGTGAAAGAACACCTAAAGGTAAATGAAATAATGATTGCTAATCCACCAGAAGTTGACATAATAGCACTAAGAGATCTGCAATCAGGAGGTTATCTTGAGATGATTTTGGGGCTTTTTTTTTTTTAGTGTCCCCGCGGCCCGGTCCTCGACCAGGCCTCCACCCCCAGGAAGCAGCCCGTGACAGCTGACTAACACCCAGGTACCTATTTTACTGCTAGGTAACAGGGGCATAGGGTGAAAGAAACTCTGCCCATTGTTTCTCGCCGGCGCCTGGGATCGAACCCAGGACCACAGGATTACAAGTCCAGCGTGCTGTCCGCTCGGCCGACCGGCTCCTCTAAATGATAGGATGATAAAATAACGATCATAAATGCATATAGTCCACCGCCATGCAACACATGGTCAAAGGAGGCAGTGGGTTCCCTTTAGCCGTTGATATATCCAACACGTGGGAAATATTTGTATGTGTTATGTATATGTCTGTGTAGGGAATTTTACTGTGATCACTGTCATACAAATTATAAAATGTTTCAACAAGTATAAACATGCCAAACATCAAACGAACGAAAACAATGCGTTCGTTTCTGCCGCGAACGCAGACTGAGCGACGTGGTTCTATATTTGGCGCTTCTCTTACACATGCTTTGTACAAATGTTATACAGTTCATCTTATAGAAAATTTTATTGCGAACACATTGGTATAAAAAAGAAATAAGTACATAGAAAAGTAGGGTCAGGAAACGTATAAACTTTCCAAGCATGATTTTCCCCCTGTGTTTTCGCCAGTGCGCTCGCGGCTAACTACTCTCCACTTCACACACTCTTGCGGGTGGGCAATTACCTATATTAAACATTCATATGCATATGTCCGTGTAGAGAATTTTATTGCGATTCCAATGATACCAAAATTAGCGATGTAGGACAACTGTAGGCTTCGCAACCATTAAGAGAGTGGAAACATTTTGTTGCTGTTTGGCGCTCTCGGCGAGTGATCTGCATAGTTTTTTATTTGGTGTTGATACTCCTTATGCTTGGGCGGCATTTTATACGTATGCTCTTATAGACAATTTCATTGCGAACACAGTGATACCAAATTTAAATACGTGCGCCTTCAATTATTGTCAGGACAGTCAAAAGAGTGTACACTTTTTCGGTTTTACCGCATAGGCGCGCGAAGTGCCGAAAGCATCTGGGGTATTTTTTTTTTTGAGCGCCGAGAGCGCGAAAGTGTTAAAGAAGCTACGAGGATGAGGGAAGGGGATGTTCCCTCCATGCTGGATTTGATATTTACCAGGAAAGAGGAAGAGATATTTGACATTGAGTACCTCCCGCCCTTGGGTAAAAGTGACCATGTCTTTTTAGGAATAAAGTATACAATGTGTTATAATCTGGAAGAAAATGAGGTTGAAGCAGTTAAAAAACCTGATTTCAGGAGAGGTCATTATGGGGAACTCAGACATTTCTTTAAGGAATTTGACTGGAAAGACTTACTGTTAGGACATAAAGTAAATGAGATGTATGTCAAGTTTTGTGAAATACTGTACAGTATATGATAAAGACACAAAAAATTTATACCAAAGCAGAGATGCAGAACTAGGAAACAGGATTGGTTCGACAGAAATTGCGATAGGGCCAGAGACTAAAAGACACAAAAATAGAATCAATATAGGAAGAGACCAAACCCCCAAACATACCAGCGATACAAAGATGCAAGAAACAACTACACGGCAGTGAGGAGAGAGGCAGAAAGAAGTTTTGAAAAAGGGATTGCGGAGAAATGTAAAACAGAACCAGGTCTATTCTATAAATTCATAAACAAAAAATTGCAGGTAAAGGAAAATATTCGGAGGTTGAAAATGGGAAATAGATTCACGAAAAATGAAAAGGAAATGTGTGAAACATTAAACAAAAAGTTCCAAAGTGTGTTTGTACAAAATGAAATCTTCAGGGAACCAGGCACAATAAGAATTCCAGAGAACAACATAGAGCACATAGAGGTGTCAAGAGACGAAGTGGAAAAAATGCTTAAGGAGCTAAGTAAGAACAAAGCTGTTGGTCAGATGGAGTTTCACCATGGGTTCTGAGAGAATGTGCACCTGAGCTCAGCATTCCACGTCAACTGGGTTTTCAGGCATTCCTGTGTACAGGAGTTGTAGCTGATGTGTGGAAAAAGGCTAATATACTGTAGTTCCAATCTACAAAAGTGGCAACAGGGAAGACCCCTCAGTTATAGACCTGTATCATTGACAAGTGTAATAGTGAAAATATTGGAAAAAAATAATTAAAATTAATGGGTAGAACACTTGCAGAAAAAGATATAATATCAGACAGACAGTATGGTTTTCGATCTGGAAGATCCTGTGTAACGAATTTACTCAGTTTCTATGAACGAGCCACAGAGATTTTACAGGAAAGAGATGGTTGGGATGACTGCATCTATCTGGATTTAAAAAAGGCTTTTGACCTCTTCCACATAAGAGGTAGTTCTGGAAACTGGAACATATTAGAGGGGTGACAGGTAAGCTTCTAACATGGGTGTTAGAAAAATTTCCTAACTGACAGAAAAATGAGGGCATAATCAGAGGCAATGTATCGGATTGAAGGAATGTCACAAGCAGAGTACCACAGGGTTCAGTTCAGTTGGAATACAGAATTATATGAACATGTTTGCTGATGATGCTAAGATAATAGGGAAGATAAGAAACCTAGATGATTGTCATGCCCTTGAAGAAGACCTGAGGCCAGATTCACGAAGCAGTTACGCAAGCACTTATGAACGTGTACATCTTTCCTCAATCTTTGACGGCTTTGGTTACATTTATTAAACAGTTTACAAGCATGAAAACTTCCCAAACAACTGTTGTTATTGTTATAAACAGCCTCCTGGTGCTTCAGAGCTCATTAACTGTTTAATAATTGTAAACAAAGCCGCCAAAGATTGAGAAAAGATGTATAGGTTCGTACGGGCTTGTGTAACTGCTTCGTGAATCTGGCCTCTGGACAAAATAAGTATATAGAGGAATACTTGGCAAATGGAATTTAATGTGAATAAATGCCATGTTATGGAATGTGGAATTGGAGAACATAGACCCCACACTACCTATAAATTATGAGAGAAATCTTTAAAGAATTCTGACAAAGAAAGGGATCTAGGGGTGGTTCTAGATAGAAAACTGTCACCTGAGGACCACATTAAGAACACTGTGTGAGGAGCCTATGCTACACTTTCTAACTTCAGAATTGCTTTTAAATACATGGATGGAGAAATACTAAAGAAATGGTTCACTTATTTTGTTTGACCAAAGCTGGAATATGCAGCGGTTGTATGGTGTCCATATCTTAAGAAGCACATCAACAAACTGGAAAAGGTGCAAAGACATGTCATTAAGTGGCTCCCAGAACCAAAGGACAAGAGCTACGAGGAGAGGTTAGAGGCATTAAATATGCAAAAACTAGAAGATAGAAGAAAAAGAGGCGATATGATCACTACCTACAAAATAGTAACAGGAATCAATAAAATTGATAGGGAAGAATTCCTGAGACCTTGAACTTCAAGAACAAGAGGTCATAGATTTAAACTAACGAAACAAAGCTGCTGGAGAAATATAATTAAATACACTTGTGTAAACAGAGTGGTAGACAGTTAGAACAAGTTAGATGAGACGGTGGTGGAGGCCAAAACCGTCAGTAATTTCAAAGCGTTATATGACAGAGTGGTGGGTAGACGGGACACTACGAGCATAGCTCTCATCATGTAACTACACTTGGGTAATTACACATGAGTCAGATCAGCTCCCCAGGAGACCTTAATATCCTGAAAACTAAAGCCAAAATCTTGAGCTGTCATGGTCTCTAGGTAAGATTTTGATCTTTCTTTTATCCCTTTGATTCTTGGTCATCCCTTCAACTCGTGATACATTTTTCATGGCTTTTTGTTTGGTGATCTCATTACTTTGATTCCCTTTTTCAAGGCTCTTCTATGTTCACAGTGTTATTAAATCCATCCAGGCCTTTGATGTTCAGAAGTTTGTGGCTCTGACCACTGTGTTCTCTAATATGCCTTGTGACCCAAGACACATTTGAAACAGACACAATTTGGACTATAAACTGTGTGTAGGTTTGTGGCCTTCAGCTATGGACAGAGGTGTGTCAATATGGGACCTGACAGTACGTGGTGGTTTTGCCACCTAGCAGTGGTTGGCAGTAACTGAGAGGGTTTGAAATGACTACTGAGCTGCTCCATTTCTTCTTTCTCTCTGAACCACACAGTTGTCTGTTTTGTTTAGTTTCTGTATGTGTCCTTTGGTGAGGGTGATCGCAACAGTCCTTTATTCCTCTTTGAGTGGACCTGATTCTGGCTTTGGTTTTCAGTAAGTCTGATGTGGCTTGCTTGTGGAGCTATCTGTGTTAGCTTCAGGGAGTCACCCAGGCCCAACCAGAAAGAGGTGCTTCATTACAATCAACACTGGATTTTTTATGGCATAATTTTATGCAATTTTAAAAGCCCTAGCAGTTACTTTTCATGTCATTGGAATGACATGGAGTCGTCCTGGCATTGGAATCATTTAACCCTTTACATCCTGTGATGATCGAAATTCAACACTGGCTGTCATTACAGGGTAATCTTTAGCAGATATAAAGACAATAGGTTCTGGTTGAATTTCTGCGATATTGGTATTAATTTTAATAACCTTGTGGATGCGGCTGTTAAAGAGGCCATTTGCACCTGTCTTATCCTACAGAAGTGATTTCCTTACTCGGTTTTCTGCGGTCATAATGCCATTTACCACTGTTGGAAAGACAAATAGTTAGCCATTACGGATAACAAATAAAATTCAATTAAATGTGACTTAACTCGGTGGCCTTCATCCTACCAACTTAATAGGAAGTGGGAAATGTTCTTCTAGGTTGTGCATTAGCAACACATGAATAACTCATTGGGATTTAATGGAAAACACCTGCACCTTGCAAATGACAGTCTGCCATTTCTCTGGGAAAGCATCCAGAAAGTTGCCAAAGCTTTACAAAGAAAATACAATATACAGGTATTGTATATATTGACAACTGCTGCATTCATAAGACTCAAAAACCACTAAACTGTCAAATAACTCTCCACTGACATGTAGCCTAGAACAGTGTTGTAGGACCCCATTGTTGCATCATCTTGCAAGAAGTCCTAGAGCTTCTAAGCTAAGTACTGGCCATCCTAGGATTTGCCCTGTTAAGAGGGGTCTGTTTTGCTGCTTCATTCCATTATAGTATTTGCTTCACAAGCGTGTTCTCTTTAGTTTTGTGCTCCAAACTGCATGTGCTCAGCAGTTACTTCCCTGGTTGTTCATGAGCACTGCCCTTGAACTGACAGAGTTCGTTCTCTTTTTGTGTTTGAGGGTTTGACCTTTCTAGGACAGGCCACCTTACCTTGGGTATTTAAGGAATCTTCTAACCTCTCTGTTCAGACCCTTACAGGGAATGGGTCTTTTGCCGATTCCCATTTTATTTGGCAAGCGTCCCCAGTGCCTGGGAGCACCTGTCTGGCTTATTACTGGCAGGTCCTGGGCTCTGGTGAAGGAAATTATGCATAAAGTATGGTCTGTCTAGCTGCCAATTGAGAGTTTGAAGGCTGTTCGTTGCCTTTGCTACATGAAAACAACAACCATTCTTTCTGCCCCTGCCATGCCTCCTGTTGGATTGCTGACTCTTACGACCTCGATTCTGTCACTGAAATCGAGGCATTTCAAGCACCTACCACATTACGGGGTTAGGTTTGCCTGGTTTCAGCATTAGTGGCTTTGTGTTTTGATGGAAGCCCGGAATTGCCTTGTGTGGTGTATTGGGACCCATAATTGTAAGCATTAGTGATCTTTCCCTTAGCTCCAGGTACACCACCTCTTCCTTTTCAGGCAGGTGTGTTTTGCCCTGCTTTAGCTCCTCCACTGCTTCTGGCTTCAAAATGTCTGAGGGTTTTAGAGTCAGGGCAGGGTTTAGCTACGAGTTTAGCTCGGCAAATCCTGAGGGTTGCCCAGTCCTTCAAGTGCAGAGGTAGTTGAACCATCTAGTATTGCCGAGGTTATGGAGATTTCTTCACAACTGCATTCTTCCTTTATACCTACTTCTCTAGAGAATTGCCTTTCTTTCCTAGGCTTTGGACTGAATTTATCTTTGAGTTTTCATGGCAGGCTCTCAGGGCTGGGTGGTAGCCCATTTTGGGCCCTTGGATTCTTCTTGGTCTTAGGTTAATTCCAAGAAGGGTAGTATGCTCACAGGAGAGGGGTTCTCTTATCCTCCTAATCAGTATGAATTTGATTTAACCATGGCTTATCCCAGCGTAGGCTGTTCAGCCCTGCAGATTTTGTCTTTCTGACACTTCCTGAGTGTCCTCTTCGGTCACTTGTGTTGACCTTTTGTGGTACCTCCTTTGGAATTTGAATCTTGCTTCCATGATGGACCTTACGTCCTTTGAGTTTGGGTTGGCATCAGCTTTTGGCTGTGTTATGAGGTCCCAGACTCATCCAGACTGCTGAAAATCACCTTTTGTCCTTGGGGGCTTGGCAGGGGGTTCTGTCATCCCCATATACTTGAATGGTGTGAAGTGTCGAACATTCTTCAGGTGTTCTTGGGAGACTTTCCTTATTCCCCGCATCAGGACTGCTCGTTTGTTCCTGCTCACACCAAGGATTTGGTTAAGTGGCAGCTTCACATTCAGCTGCCACTGCTGTCCTGGTCCCTGGACCAGGACAGCAGTGGCGGTCATTGAGTTTTCTCTCATTGTCATTGTTTTCTCTCAAGTCATTGATTTTCTCTCCTCCCCTTTGGTTCAAGTTTTCTTTGTTAAGGCGGTGTTTTTGCTGGCACTTGCCTCCGGTTATAGGGTTGATGAGATGCGTGCTCTTCTCTGGAAGCAGGAATTCTGCTCTCTTTGGCCCTGGTGGGCATTTACTTCATTTGCAACAATCTCCTTTTCTGGCAAAGAACAAGTCAGCAGAATTCTGGAAGGGTTCTTTGGTTATTGATGCTTGGTTGAATCAGCCAGATGTTCATCATTTGTTGTACCCGGTCGCAGCAATTTGTCACTACCTGCGTACCACTGTCTAAGCTTCAGTGGATGCTCTTTGGGTTGATCCAGTCCCCTTGGTCCCATCACAAGCCTGCAGTATATCCTTGGGCCCATGATTTTCACAAACGTGCTCTATTCGTGGTGGTCTTCAGTAATATGTCTTTAGCAGATATTCAAGCTCAGGGGTTTTGCGCACTAACAGGGTCATAGGTGGCCAAGTATTTAGTAAATGTTCCTGGTCCTCTTTAGTTCCCGAGCTGCCCTGGATCATGTTTTCCCTGCCCTTTAACTCTGCTTCGACTTATTGCCTTGCTTATTCCCTGTGCCTCATGTGAGGGAGAGGGCCAGAGTTTGGCTTCTGGTTCCCAGTAGGCTAAATGAATTTGAGCAACTGATGTGACTGGTAGATTAGAGCAATCTCAGAGAAATAGAGCCCTGTTGGTTTCCTGTAGCTAACAGAGGCATTTCATTACATTCAAAGCTGGATTTTTTCAGGATCAGAAATCTTGTTTTGTCAAGTCATATAGCTCCTTAGCAAAATCCTTGGTAAATCTGGTCCTTTGAAAGTGCCAATGTTGTGTTTTTTTTGCTCTCGTATTGGTATCTTAATGACACTTAGGAGTTTCTGAACATCCTGTGATGGATGGTGCTAAATAGTTGTCCAGGATTGGTACCTTTTGATAATTGCTTAATACTATATAATTTATATTATTTATTACATTAACTCCTTTTCCTACCATCCTCCACCTGTTAAGAAAAGTGTTCTCGATCTATCTTCCTCCACGCATCAGTTTCTTCATTCTGAAATTTCCTTTATTTACAAATCTCTCGCCTTGGTTACCCCCTTACATTTTATGAACTGTGCCTATTATCAAGCTACACAAAATTTCTTCTATCCTGAACCCAGTTCCAACACCATTAGCACTATGCTCTGCTGTCCCTTTATATACAAGCTCAAAAATCTCGGTAATACCCTTCGTCCTCTTGACATAAAGCTCGCCTTTCAACAAACTAACACTAATCGTAGTAATCTGGTTCACACTGCTCCTCTGGCTGCTGGTGTCTACTTTATTTCCGGTTTGTCTTGTACTCTCCAATACTTTAGTGACACTGGCCGTACACTTAATGACAGACATAAGGAACACAAAAGTAATTATCAAAATCCAAACCTGGAAGGCTATGTAGCAGAACACAAAAGAAGTGTTAAGTCTGCAGACATAAACAATGCTCTTCTGTCATGTTAGGGATTCTAATCATCCTATTCATTGGTCTTCTAAAATAATCTTTCCTACCTCTACTCTTCACAGACACCATCTTGTTGAATCACCTCTGATACCCAACATGAACCTTAGTCCTGGCTTTGTTGCTGTAGACTCTTCCCTTTCACAGTACATACTCAAATGCTCTAACCTTTCCAACAAACATGACCTGACATGAGCCTAATCCCCCCCCCCCCTTCCCTTGTTTCTCTTTCTTATGTTCCCATTCTTACATCCACCCCATCCGTACTTTTCTTCTTCTTGCCTTTCGCCTTGCTCTTACATTCCTCTAGGAGTTACTTCCTCTTACCTACTCCTCACATCTTTTACTTTACTTAATGTCCATGCCTTCCTCGCTCCCATCACAATCGAGTTGATAATGGTCCAGGAAGGATCAAAACATCGTCATCTCATCTTCTGGTGTGTGGTTTGGTAATCATATTTTCAATCATGTTATTGCAACTTATCGCCTGTGAATTTATATTAATCTTTAATGGCAAGATAGTTTGGCTTAAGTTGTAACTGGAGGGTTAAGATTCTGTTGAATGTGGATGTTATTGGTAATATATTTCATATTCTAATTGTTATGGATTTTGCATGTGTTAGTTGTAGGATATGCAGTACCTTAGGTTTTTCACATGCTGACAACTCATTTTTTTAATACATGTTTCATTGAAAACAGGAGAGCAGTACTTATAAGAGATCAGCTAAAGTTTGATGTTTTAATGCCTAAAAAAGTTTTAAAATTTAATATCCCCAGTATGTAAAAATTTAAAATTTTTGATCGTACTGCATAGATAGATTAGGCATGTAGTACAGTCATGTTCAGGATTTAGAAGAGCATTATGGTTCAATGACATGTGACTCTGTGAGAAAGCAGTTGGTCTCAGGGAATATTATACCTATTTGTATGATATTGTGTTGATCTTATGAAGCCTGTTGTGTGGTGTGTTGCAGTGCAATAAAATTAGTGAGCCATCATGGTGTCTGGGTGCCTCGCCAGTTAGCCTTCTTTAGGGAGGCTAGAGTAACATTGCTAAGTTTGTCATAGAATTTCTGGGGCTTCAGCCACTCTTAATCTGTATGCATCTGTGTACTGTATTTAAAATATGACTTAACAATGGAATGGACAGTACTTTTACTTTATTACCCTTTTTCTCACTTTTGTGGTGTAGAGGCATTAGCCAAGATAAAGTAAAAAATATTTATATAAGTAAAAACCAAACTAGCTGGAGGAGCCTGAAAGTTTGCCTCAGTCAAATGGAGGACAAATTTGCAAGAGGTCATGGTGGCCTCATGCAAATGGGTCACATTAGATATGGAAGTTCTGCATGGCCTACTTGGTAACAGCAAAAACCTGACCTCTTTAAAGGCACAGTGTGACAATTTACCACACTGGGAAAGCACCCAGAAAGTCAAGTTAACTTTACATACAACTGGAGGGTTAATAAAAATCAGTCTCAAAAGAACGGAGCAACTCTGCACACAATTGACGTAATCCGTGAATAAGTTAGCTACTGCATATATTGCTAACTTAAACCAGTGCCTTGATAAAATAGGTACAGTAGGACTAGAAATAAATGCAAGTCACATACCACCAAAGAGAAAGAACAGGCGGCAAACTGGAACGAGAACGGCATACCCGTTCTCTTAGAAAATAGAAACTAAATGTAGTGATTGCCCTTGTCTATAAATCACCAGATGCAAATCCTCAGCAGTTCAAAGACAAACTTGCAAAATAGAATACTGCGAAGAAAATCTCTCAAACCCTGCCCCGAACATCATCTTGTTTGGCAACTTCAACTTACAGCACCTAAAATGGAAAAAGTGGCAGTTATACCAGAGAGAATCCCAGGAAGCAGTTAAAGTGAACAGGTCACACACAGATGACCTATTGCAGATGTGTGACAGATTTACCTTAAACTAACAAATATCAGAATCAACTAGGAAAGAAAACACCTTAGATGTTATTTTTACAAACAATGATGAACTGATTAGGGACATAATGATTACAAATACATGTACATGTTAATCAGATCACAACCTACAGTAACTGAAGTTCAGACATGCATAGGTATTAGATGTGTGCAGTGTGACAGTGCCCTCTCCTATTTTTCCCATATGCCAGATTTAAGTCATATCAGCTTATCAGCTTACCTGCAGGTTCTCCGAGATGCAGGGAATCTTTTGATGTACGAGACTACCGAAATGGTTACTTATTTGTGGAGAAATTTGCATTTTAAGTGTGTAGGTAAGGGGGGAAAGTGGCACCCTAGGTACAACCAAATGCCTCCCCCCCCCCCCTCCTCTGCAAATCCATCATTTTGTGTGAGATGCCAGCCGGCTGGTGATTGGTTGGCAGAGGTCACATGACAGGAACTAATCAGAGCCCACCCTTGGGTCTGTGACATCATCGGGAGACCTTGCCCGTCGCCTGCAGAGCGGCAGGTGCTCAGAGATACGCGACGCTTCATTGAGAGTGGACGTGCGCTGATTGAGCTCTCGAGTTCCGAAGTCCAGGAGCCTCATTCAGTGGGATTACACAGCCGGACAAGTTTATAGTGACTACCAAAGACTGCAGTACTTCAGGGAAGTGCGAGGAAGGCGAGTTCCAGCGATGTAAGGGCGCCGAGGACTGTGAGCTTATAGTCTTGGAGGAGTTGAGTGTGTTACGATGGCAGGAGTGGTGAGCGGCTCGCTGTCAGTGGAACTCCAAGGTGTTCAGAAGCTGTTGTGATTGGATCACACCCACTGGGAACTCAGAAGGGAGAAGACACATCCTGATCCATGAGTGATTGGTCTCAGTGAAGGAGTGCTTGAGGGAAACGACTTGTGCAGTGACGACTGGCGCTGCCAGTGACCAGGAACTTCACTACGGGAATAAGCATGGAGATGATGAGTCTTCACGATGCCTATGGACTGGCGACTCATCTGGAATGCCAAGAAACGATATGAGGGACCGAGGAACCCCGGCAACCATCAAAGTCCAGGCGTCTGAGGGCAGGACTTGACAAGATAGATCATTTTTCCCTCCCATATTTCCCTTGATGTTAGGTAAGATAGGCCTATTGTTATATCTATAGGTATTTACTAGTGTTTCCAAGCCATAGGAGTAGATTAGGCTGTGGGACAGAATGTATATGTTATCTACTGCCTGGTGAAGACAGTGAGTGGCCGACCTGTGGAAGATTGTGGAGCTACGCTGACGGAGTCGCCCCCCTTCCAGTGAGGGGCCAGTGGTCCATTTAAACTCAATCAGCTGATGCGAGTTGCTGGTGGCCACCAGAGGAGCGCTGATGTCACCATTATCATTTCCATATGCCTCATCTGCCATCGCAAGACCTTTTGTCAGCGAAACATACACTGCCCCGAGTCTCTCACTCAATATATTGACCTTGGACATCGTCTTGGATAGATGAGCGATTACTGTATACAGTATGTATAATGCGAATGATATAAATACACACACATTAAATAGACCAATATGAGGATGCTGCTATTCATATCCATATAAACAAGAGTTGCCTCATATGGGCCCCATTCAAGGCCGCTTATATTTATATCAATTTAAATAAGGGCTGCTCAAATATGCCTATTGGACCATATGAGGGAGCTCCTATTTATAAATAGGAGCTGCCTTGTATGGGCAAATAGGCCTTCTGCAGTTCCATTATTATTATGTATAAATGATGATTGACCTGGTATACTTCACAACAACCACATATAGTAGAGAAAACCACATGAACATCATTGGTATAGTAGTAGGCATCCTGCAGTCTTGGGAGATTAGAGTGTTGCGCTCTGGTTGCCGAGACTGGGGTGTCCTTTATAGGGCGCAAAACCATGGTAGGTCAATATGGAGAAGAAGCTGTTACCTATGCAGCAGCAACCCCCCCCCCTTCTCCACGTTGCTGAAATTGTCTAATGGAAAGGCAAACGCCAATATGCTTGGTTGCAGTGCCGTCACAGGAGCTGCCAGAACGAGGTTGAAGTCAACATCGAACTTCCTTTGGGGCTCCAGCTCCGGATGTTTCCTCGAGGTTGACTCCTGAAGTCCGTCCCAAAAGTGGGTATGGCCGTGAGGCAGCAGAAGTTTGAGATCAGTGTTTTCCTTCCCCCTAGATGAGCTGCCTTTCCAGGCTGTTGAGTCCCATCTACCCAGAGCAGCTGGTTGAAGGCGCCAGAGGCAAGAGCTCATGCACGAGGACGATGACCTGAAGGGCCGCCCCTGGTACTAATACTGCAGCAGGCTGGTAGCCTTGCTGCGGGCCCTGCAGAACCTCCTATGGAAGGACTGGGAGTCCTATAGAGACTACAACACAAATATTATTATTACAATATTAATATTATAATAATATATAATTATTGTTTCTGCTGAGCTGAGTTGCTGAGAGAGCAACTATTGCATATAATAATGATGCAATTTTATATTGCAGTATAGTAACATTTGCACCAATAACTGCATTCACATACAGTAGTAACCATAAAACGTTAGCAGGATATTTTTCATACTTAAGGTATATCCACAGAGCTAATATATACATATTAGCATAGTATGTGTAAAACATAGGCAATAATAATTTAAATCAACGTATGACGATAACCACACTATGAGGGTTAATAAAGGGCTTTTCAATGTATTACTTCCATAGATTATTGATGGTACCTGATCATACACACATTGGATCTAATGTTGGAAAAAACTTGAGTTCCAGACCTGACAATGGTCCTGAACAAGTGGCTCAAGAATACTGTGGTGTCTACACCACACAAAAACTATTACTATTATTTTACTGCCAGAAAACCTAGCAAATAGAAGCTATTGTATACAGTGTCACTTGTTAATGGCAACCATTTAATAAAGATAATATAATAAACTCTTAGTATATATTATGCAGTAACAATGAAGGGAGAGGAAATTAGTAATACTGAATATTTTCTATTAAATACCACTTTCTCTTTAAATTACACTTGAACCCTTTGTGGATACACTTGTTCTCATATACAAGTGTGTGAAATACTTGCAAGTAGTCATAAAGTAGGATACTCCCAGCATAGTTACTAATTTCACAGTCATGTCAGGTTACACAGACTGGAATCCTCCTTTCTACAGAGTAATGCAATACAGTGTTATAACCACATTATTTTCTTACAAATTCAATTTATTTACACTTCATCTAGTATTTACATGTAATAAAATGTTAAAACGTCAAATTATGTTTTTATATACTGTAACTAGATTACTCAAAAGTCTGGATAGTAGTTTAAAAATAATTTAGCCAACACAAAATTTTTACATATCTACTTAAAACTGTTTCATCAGTTATAGTCTCCTATCACCAGAAGACGCGCGTCAAAGGGTGCTCGGCAGCATATCCTTTATTTTCAATCATAGTGTCGGCAATTTTGATATAAATGTTGTCATTATTGAGGCGTGGGCCATCTTCAATGTCCTTCACCATTTTCTTGACACGAGCAGAAGCCTCATCACAAAATGTCAAGGCAAGTTGCACCTGTAATGACACATATTTAATTAACAAAAATGGGGATGGTATACATTAAGTGCAAATTATCACCATCACCACCACTCCATTTTCACCTTTAATTGTGCAATGAAACAGTGATTATATGCTCAGTAGGATCACAGGAAATGCTAGCACAACATAAGTAGTAGTAGGCATCCATCAGTCTCAGGAGACTATGGAGTTGCGCTCTGGTGTCGGCCTGGTCTGGAGTGGCCTCTCCAGAGCGCAAAGCCAGGGTAGGTTGATTCGGGGAAGAAGCTGTTACCCAGGCAGCAGGTCCCCTCCTCTCCACGGCGCTGAAAGTCTCCAATGGAAAGGCATACGCCAATACGATTGGTTCCAGCGCCGTCGCAGGAACTGTGAGTTACATAAGTAGTAATTGTCATAGTCTTATCATGAAAAAATGTATCGAGTCAAGTTCAAGCCATCACCAGGGACCAAACTCTTCTAACACAGTAGGGAGCAATACCCTCAACACCATCTACAAATGCTAACTGATTGATTGATGAAGATTAAGCCACCCAAGAGGTGGCACGGGCATGAATAGCCCGTAAAAAATGCTAATTAGCAGAACAATGAACTCATCAGTCTAAAATTAACACTATTCTACACTTATTTTATCATAAATAAATCATGTGGAAAGTTACACATCAGAAGATTATATAGAACCAATCTGTGTGTTAGAATATGCAAAAGTTCCTAGATATTCAGGATGATATTTAAGTAAAAAATGACAAAAATAGTGGTATCAAAGAAATCTGGTTCACAAAAGGATTTTATTGAGGAACAAATGCCTTGAAGAAACAATAGGAAAAAATGTGAAAATCAAGGACATTCTATGAGGAAGTACAAGTTAGGGGAACAAAGCCATTATAGTCCTTTATAACAAGAAATGCATCGTTTTAGAGGACTATAACAAGGTGTAGTCCTCTGGTCCATAAGTTAATTATGTGTGGCCAATATGTCACCTAGGCAGCAAAATTTCTCACTTCCTGTTTCTGTGGTAGGAGGAAGGCCATGGGGATAGGTCATGATTACTATAATGAATAAATTACATGCTACCAATATCGATGGTTTTTGATTGTACTGTATTTAGAATGACTGGATATGGATTAGACTATGGTATTAGCTTCTGGGAGATACGATTGGAACAAACTACTACTTTAGTGTCAGCATTCGCATGGTCACTAGAGGTAATGGTGAAGGAAATGCAGCAAAACTTTATTTTCTTACATATGCTGGAGCTGGTCGGCTGAGCGGACAGCACGCGGGACTTGTGATCCTGTGGTCCTGGGTTCGATCCCAGGCGCCAGCGAGAAACAATGGGCAGAGTTTCTTTCACCCTATGCCCCTGTTACCTAGCAGTAAAATAGGTACCTGGGTGTTAGTCAGTTGTCACGGGCTGCTTCCTGGGGGTGGAGGCCTGGTCGAGGACCGGGCCGCGGGGACACTAAAAAAGCCCTGAAATCATCTCAAGATAACCTCAAGATGCTAAAGATGAGAAACAACCATTGCTGGATCTTGATTACTACAGAATACGAAGGGTTAACAGACTCCAGGGCCATAAGAGCACTGCAGAAATCACAATAACAAATAAATGTTTCCATAAAAAAGGTAACTGTCTGTGAGCATATTAAATTGCAGGAAGTTCTGCTGCTCTGCTTTGTATGTAATAATGTGCCTCTTTTTGGTAGAACCCCAGTGGCTCCCTGAAGGTATCTATACTAAAGTCACATCAGTAAAAGTTTTGTTTGGCCTACTGGCGACCAAAGCCAGATCCTGGCCCCACCCCTCACAGAAGCAAAGAGTGAGTGACAATTCACCACCCCACTGGGAAAGTATCCTTGAGGTCATCTCGAGATGATTTCGGGGCTTTTAGTGTCCCCGCGGCCCGGTACTCGACCAGGCCTCCACCCCCAGGAAGCAGCCTGTGACAGCTGACTAACACCCAGGTACCTATTTTACTGCTAGGTAACAGGGGCATAGGGTGAAAGAAACTCTGCCCATTGTTTCTCGCCGGCGCCTGGGATTGAACCCAGGACCACAGGATCACAAGTCCCGCGTGCTGTCCGCTCGGCCGACCAGCTCCCTGAAAGTCAGCAATGCTTTATGACAACTGGAAGGTTCACAAAAATTGCCGCCAGAACCCTGTTAGTACAGCAAAACCCAAAATCAAATATCAGTTGAGGACATATTAAAAAAGACCATGGCCAAAGCAAAGTACTGCATTTGCAAACACCAAGAGCATGAGGGTTATGGCAATGAACCACTGGGGAGATGAAGCACAGAGCCCGAAGGAAATAGAGTCCTCTGCAGGACACATCACACAGCTGCTAGCTCCCAAACTGCTCAAATGTGCCCAAAATAAAAGAAAGTGACCTGGGTGACCTGCATAACCTGGGAAGCACTGATCACCATGCCCCAATCTGGAGCCAAGTTGTTTGTAAACACATTGAGAGATGGGGCAGGATGGTGCCATGAGAACTAACCCTGAAAAACCTGAAGAGAAAGCTGGCAAAGCAAGAGCTGACAGAGGGTGGATGGGAGTCAAACCTGTGGTCCCATGAGCGGTGAAATGGGCAGAACCAGAGACGCTGGTACAATGCCCAGAAGCCAAACCCTGCCCAGCAGGGAAGCTTGAGAAATGGAGCAGAGGTAGTAATGACTCTAAACGCAAGCTACAGTGGCTCCGCCAGTGTCACACAATATGAGGCGATAATATTTGGCATAAGATGCAAATAAAAAACAGCCATGAAAGAAGGTTAGGCATTCAAGGCATTTTGATTAATCGGATATCTGGAGTTTGTTCGTAGTGCTTAGAACCCAAAATTGGTGGCGTTAGTGATTTCTACCTGGATAAAGTCCGTGGCTCCTCTTTCCCTTTCAGGTGTCATTTAGCCTGCTTCTGGTCTTCCCCAAGGTCTTTTTCATTGATGGATCTGGTCTCTTAAGTATGGGTCTATCTTGGCTTATTGGCTGCAATGTGAGGCTCTGGATCCATCCTGGCTGGTTGACATCCACCTCTTTTCCTTGGGGGGCTTTTGGAGGCTTGGCAAGGGTTCTGTCAGACACCCATGCCCGATTGGTGTTGTGTCCAACATTCCTCGGGAAGGTTATCTCGCTTCTGTCCCATTTCTACAGAGTGGACAGTCGACAATGTCCTCCTATTGGATCTGCAAGACACTCGATTGCCCCAAGATGGAGAACCTCATGTCAGTGTGGAATAGGTGCTTTTCCTCCAATGTGGTTCCATTCTCCGATCGTGAGGCTCTTGCAGTGGACACCTTTACCAGCCCAACCTTAGTTCAGTGTTTTTAGCCCAATGTACAAAACTGGGCATTTTTCCTGTACCTCCGCCTCTTTCAGCAGATCAGCCCGACAATGTACTTTGCTGGTTCAATCTTCTCCTCTGCTCGACACATCTGTAGTTTTTGAAGCGTGTTTATTGTCTTTTGTATGGTGAACAGGTGGTTTGTTTGTTGGTGTCCCATTTATGTCTTTTCTTAAGGTGACAGTACGAGATTGCTTGGTGCTTGTTTCCCCACTATCTGATTCTTCGTCATCTTTCCTCAGTTTCAGTGAAGGCTGTCTTGTCCTTTCTTTCTTGGTTGTTTCTAGATCAGTATATCATGCCTTATACTGTCACCTCTTATAGCTCAGCACCGTTGCCTGCATTCGACATCAACTCTTTCTGTGCCATTTCAAAGTTCTCTCGTGCCTTTTTTTTTTTTTTTTTTTTTTTTTTTTTTACTTTTGGTGAACTCATGCTTCTAAGTCAGCCTGGTCTCTTGATCAGGAGTTGGTCTTCCTCTCCTTCACTACATTTTGTGGTTCTTCTTGGACTCATGATATCTTTTTCAAAGCTGTGTTTTTCATGGCTGTCGTCTCCAGCCATAGGGCTGGGAGCTACAGGCTCTTCTCCAGAGGCGGGTTTTGTTAGTTCGGTCCTGGTGGGCATTTGCAGCCTTCTGCTTCTCTGGCAAAGAATGAGTCAGCTAGCTTTTTGAGGGGTCCGCTGGTGATCAATGCTTGGTTGGTCTGGCTGGGGGTCAATGTGGCACGACTGTGCTTTGGTTTTCGTGGGTTCTCTTCCTTCCTTCCTGTTCCGGAGTTCAGGTCTCCTGGGTCATCTGCTGGCTCCTTTGGTTTGGTCTGTTGTCTTGTTTTTGAGTTAGGGCACATGGTGTCCGCCTCCCTGGTCCTTTCCTCTTTTCCTTATCTTTCGTGAGGTAGCTCCGGGGAGTCGACGGGGCTCTCCCCCCAAGAAAACCAGCGTAGAGTGTAATGAAACACCATTTTCTGGGTGAGACCCGGACGCTTCCTGGCATTCCTCCCTCCCTCCAGTCGGCAGTGTTTTTGCGTGTTTTTAACATCCAGCCTAAGAACTGGAGGTTGGATCACTGATGCAGAGGGGAGGCAGATGGCGGCGCAGAGATGTGATGACATCATGCTAGTTGCTAGTTTTCATTTGGGGAGTTCTGTCTATTCGTACGGCTTTCAGTAGCAATGTTTTCACCAGAATAGGGGGGTCTGTTTTGAAGCACCTAGCTTTCTGGGTCCCAGACCTGGTTGATATCAGACACAGAATGCTTTCAATCACACGAGGGCTTCTATAAGTCATTGCTCCTTGTGCCTTTCTGAGGGGGCCAGGTTCTGGCTCTTGTCCCTGATAAGCAAGAACTCCATGCACTTTGACTGATGCCAGAAAGCTAATAGTAACATATCAGCCTGGATGGCTCGGGGAGCCGATGGGGCTCCTCCCAGAAAAATTGGGTAAACTAATTTTATTATAAACTTACAATCATTTCTGCATAAAGTATTTTATTTAATTACATTCAATACTCAATTTTTATTTCATTTGATGGACATTGATACTCCTAAAAATAAAGAGCAATGGCATTCTGGTTTCCACTGCTGCAATCTATGAATGATTATAAAAAACACAATTTAAAGCCCTAGAATTCTGGCAAGTGTTATAAGCATCATTAAACCAACTATAGTCCTAGGAGACTTCTTACTTCTCCATGTAATAGACCTGCTGTACTCTGTTGATGGATTACTAAGTGTCATACCATGTACAGACAGGTTCTCATCTGCTGTAAACAGGTCAGTTAAACAATACATTTATCAATTTTCACACAACTAACCTCATGCGAAGAATTTGCAATGCCTATGCAGTACGAACGTGATGCACGCGCCAGCACAGCAGTCATGCCATAAATATCAATGGCACAGTTGGCCAGACGAGCCAATTCCATCTGATTCTTGGGATCAGTTACTTTCATCCCTAAAATATAAAAATAATACACATTTGTTATTAAAAGTATAGTTCCAGGAATGTCTCAAGTTACAAATCAACAACAGAGGTGTTCAAATAGTAAGTTAAGATCAATAACCATAGATATTCATTCCAATGGAGGCCAATTTTCAAAACCAGCTTGATTATCTTAAGATTCTTGATCTTGAGGTTATCTTGTGGGCCGAGCTGAGAAGCAGCAGAAAGATACTGCAAACACCCAGAGAAATGAACCCTGAAAAAGGGACCAAGGCAATAGGAATCCCCCCCCCCAAAAAAAAGAAGCTACTGATGCAGAACCAGCAGTACAAGAAAAACTGCAAAACTGCTACCAAACACAATACAAGATGCACATGTGGCTGACTCAACCAGTCATCAAGGACCAGGTGACCCCTTCAAAAGCCAACCGACTCCAACTGCGTCAGAAAAGGAGCTGGCAGCATACAAACAAACCATCTGTCAGGGTCGAAGGACAGAAGCCTTGGTGCCAGAAGAGACCAGGAAGTTTGCCCATCTGACGACCGGAAGCAAGAGAGACCGAAACAACACCTGAAACAAACAAACCCAGCAGTGGTTTTTGACTCGCTGACTTTCTGGTTGCCTTCCCCGGTGAGGTGGTGAAAAATAGTCACCTCTCCCTGTGTCTCTATGAAGGGACCAGGTGATGTCATTGGTACCGGCATGTCCTATAGATCTCCACAACTGATGTGCCCAAGTAGATGGTACCATTTCAGCTAAAAGCTTCAGAAAGTCAGGTTTTTAGTTTAATTCACTTATTATGCACCCCATACCCATCCTGTGGGAGGTAGTGGAAACGGTTGCAGAGGCACATAATCTGCTCAGGGACTTTTGTGCCTCTGTTACCCTTTTCACTATTGCCCACAGGATGACTATGGGGTGCATAATAAATAAACTTATTAAACTAAAAAACTGGGGGAACTTACTTGTGGCACCCTGAAGCCATACACTGAGAAAAGTCTGCTAGCCAGGAGGACTCTGGAACCTCATAATGCAGCCTCTTATGAGTCTGGGTCACTAAGGCCCAAATTCAAAAGAGGCAGGGTCCATCATAGAATCAAACTATGGATCTCATAGGACAGGCTTGGAGAGATCTGCCCAAGTCATCAAATGGAAGAACATGAGAGGAAGGGAATCTCTGGAAGGACATATCTGGCAGGATAAGAGGCATGCAGAAACGAACCCTAGGGGAGCTGCATTTAGGTCAAACTTGTACAAGGAGAGGAGGAATATAAAAAACCACAGCACACAGACCACTGATGGTGGCACACCACAGACCACTGATGGTGGCACACCACAGACCACTGATGGTGGGCAAAATGAACCGGTAAAGCATTAGCTGCCTGATGTACTTGAATATGGTCAGGTAGGTTCATTAAGAAGAGCCACATGGGGAAAGCAAACACCACAGCTCTGGGTCGTAGAAGTCACAAACCCAACAGGCTTAGCAGAGGCAGAGAGAATGATCGTCACCCAGTGGCACGGACAACGAACAGCCCTCAAACTCTCACAAGGTGAGAGTGGATTCATTGGGGATATCTAAGGGTCACACTGAACCCAAAGGGGATTTCTAGGGCATGAAAGGTAAACAAGTAGGACACGCAGGCACTATGGATGCTGGCCAGATATTACATAATAAGCCTAAACAACCTAGGTAACATGGCTCTGAAAGCTGACTTCAGAGTGCCATGTGAACATGCGAACTAAAGCACCAGTGTGCCTCAACTACCCAATGCTCGCTCCCAACCCGGGGCTTAGATAGAGGGGCAGCAAAACCCTTGACACACCCAGGAAGAGAGCCCCACCCTAGTGGACAGACCTAAGAGTGAACTCCCAAACACACCAGAGAAGAACGTATTGTCATTGCAGGGCCAACACTAGAGAGCACTCAGGACAGGGAGCCATGAGCACATGCTCCAAGCACACTACAAGCACACCAAGAAAATTCATACTGCTGCTGCAACAAAAGACGTATATTGGACACCAACAATTCAGTCATCAGCATGCCATACAGATGGTGGTTAACCCATGTCAGAAACTTGAGATGCATAGACAAGTGGAGTAGGTTAAACTAGCAAGGTAGGTCACTGGTCCTACCTTGAAATAGCAGAGCACATGCACCTGAGAGCCACAACAGACAAATCTATCCCAACCTTTCACCAAATTGATGATGTACTCATAGTATTGTGCAGTGCAGAAAACTATGTGCTGTAATTCATCATGTTAACAATATTCTTGCATTAAACTTATTGTAACGTGATAATTTACACTTACCGTGTCTGGCTAACACTGTCTCCACACTGTATTGGAAGCGCTTCACAGAGTACTCAAGAACATCAGCTCCTGGTTTTAGTGTCGGGTGAACGTAACTTGCCAATTCTAAATCCAGTTTGGGATAATCTTTTTGTTGTCGATATTTCTCGATGACCTTCGTGAATATAAAACCAGGATTCATTACAGGATTACGCAGCTTTCGAACCATCTCACGCAGCTCAAGTCCCGCATGATGCAATCCTGAAAAATATGTGAACATAGGGTAATATGATACACTATACATTACTATATATATCACTGCATGCATGCAATTTTATTTATATATATATTATATACACACACACACACACACACACACACACACATATATATACACACACATACACACACACACACACACACACACAAAGGTGAAAGCAAAGGTGGAGTGTGTTGATAACGCAGTGTGGGAGTGGTGCAAATAGAGATGTGAGGTGACGAAGAAGCCAGTGGCAGGTTGGCTGCTCGTGGAAAAGGCGCGTGAATTTCACCAAGCAATAAAAATTACACGAAAGTGTGTATACAGTGATGGATGGCTCAGAAGCTTTAAAACCCGTCATGGCATTAGGTTCATTAAAGTGCATGGTGAAAGACAATCTGCTGATATTGTTGGTGCTGATGAGTATGTAAGTAAATTTGCGGAGATGGTACAGGAACAAAATTTATCTCCAGAGCAAATTTATAATGCTGATGAGACAGGTTTGTACTGGCGTATGCTTCCCACAGACACGATGGATCATAGTGGTGAGGACGATCCTTCAGGTGGTTATAAACAGAACAAACAGAGAATTTCTTCGAACAAATTCACAAGGGCCGTGACGAGGATTCGAACCTGCGTCCGAGAGCATCCCAGACGCTGCCTTAATCGACTTAGCTACGACATGGAATTTGTTTCCACGTCGTGGATTGTGGATTTGTTCATTTGATGCATCACGCAATTGTGATTTCGGTGTGTAATGAAGTAAGGGCGAAGAGGGAGAACGGCCTATTGACATAGCTCGAGTGCATAGGGGGAGTTGTGTAAAACCCTGGTTTGTGCCTCGGAGAGGCTGCAGGATCCAGTAAGTTCAGTAGAACTTCGGTTTCAACTCCTTTTCCATGTCGTAGCTCAGTCGATTAAGGTAGCGTCTAGGATGCTCTCGGACACAGGTTCGAATCCTCGTCATGGCCCTTGTGGATTTGTTCATTTGATGCATCACGCAATTGTGATTTCTGTGTGTAGTGTAGAGAATTTCTTTGTTGTGCTGTGAAAATGCAGCTGGCATGCACAAATTAAAATTACTTGTGATTGGAATTAGTAAAAAACCCAGGGCTTTAAAGTCAGCCAGGTGCCTCCTTGTGATTTATAAGGACCAGCCAAGTGCGTGGATGTCTTGAGTAATATTTGTAGAGTGGTTTAATAAGAACTTTGTACCCGAGGTTAAGGAGCACCTGAAAAGTGTTGGTCTCCCACAAAACAGCAAAGTTGTGCTGCTGATAGATAACAGTTCAACGCATCCACGAGGTGATGAGCTAGTAAATGGCAATATTATTGGAACATTCTTGCCACCCATACAACTTCAGTGATCCAACCCATGGATCAAGGAATAATTAAGAGCCTTAAACACCACCACAAGAGGATGTTTGCCAGACGTCTTAATAATCAGCTAGGAACAATTAAGGACTTTTATATAGTCTTCATAATAAAAGTCAGCTATCTGGACTATTGCTAGTGCATGGGATGAGGTAAAGCAGACAACACTAAGAAATGGTTGGAAAAAACTTTGGCCCACGTCAAGTCTGTTTCCCGAGGAAGATGACATGTCAGATTTTGAAGGATTTGCGGTGAAGTAAGTTAGCGAGAGGAAAATATTAAGAGAGGAACTCCTAGCCTATGTCAAGGGGGATTAAATCTCCTGAGCCGAGAGCAGAAGTGGTGACTGAAACAATAGATGACATAGATAGGTGGATAGATTTTGATGATGAAGCCCAAAACAATCGAAACATGATTGATGATGGAATTATAGAATTAGAATGTACAGAAAAAAAGCCAGAAGAGTGCAAGGAAGAAGATGGAGATGAAAAGGAAGAGGATGAAGAAACGTTAAAGGAAAAATGTAATATGGGAAAAGTTCAGAAAAATTTTGAAGACATTCTGGCATTTATAGACACGAGTTACAGTGAGTTTGAAACTAGGGACATGATGAGTCAGTACAATTTGTATATGAAGTTTTTAAAAACAAGAGCCAAGGGAATGAAACAAATGTCAATTAAAGAGTCTTTTGCAATAGCTTCCAAGAAAGCTGACATTGCATCACCTGCACCTGACTCATCGCATGTTGACCCAGTCAACCCAACAACTTCAGTCTACCCAACACCATCAACATCCACCACCACCTCTTCCATGTAAATAACTATGCTTCATCAACATCTTTCATCAACATAAGCGGATCAGGACTTCAATTACCGGCGAGTACAAACAAAATACGGTAGCATTTACGCTATGAACCTGTCGATTTTTTCCCCTAGAGTTTTTCATGGATGTTTCTATTTTTTTTCTCCATTTCTCGTATACGAACTTACATGTTAACCGACGGGTCTCGTCCCCAAGGGGTTCGGAAACCAAGTGGTGCTCTGTACCTGTATAATATATAATGGACTCTTACCAGTTAGAGCTATAAACAGCCGAAGAATTTCATTTGTTCCCTCAAAGATTAAGAGAATGCGAGAGTCACGGAGGTAACGTTCAAACGGGTAAGATTTCATGTAGCCAAGGCCACCCAAAATCTGCAGACACTCAGACCCCCATTGCCATACAGCCTCAGAGCTGAACACCTAAAAAAGGAAAATAAATCATATCTTTTAGAATTACTGAAATTGTCATCTAACACAATCTGTATTAATATAATTTATTTCTCACGAAAATGCAGTATTCAGACCCATAAATAGATAAGCCACTTCACTAGTGTCTAAAGAACTAATTAGAACTGTAATCCACAATCTTATTCTCATCCCAGAAACTCATTCCAACTCATACAATCATGTAAACCTATTCTAATTATTTAACACTTTTGTCCGGGCATGACGCAGCATTGCGTCATCCGTTTACTGTCGGTAATCTCGGGGATGACGCAGCATTGCGTCATCCACTAAAATAATTGCCAAAAATCAGGTTTTTATCCAATTCTTTTGGGACTGTTTGGTAACTGTTAACAAGCCGAATGCAATCTGTGACTACAATACAAACATGAAAGGTGTTGATCACTTTGACCAAATGATCAAATATTATCACTTCATAAGGAAAACTCACAAATGGACGAAGAAAATGACCACCTATTTTGTGCAAATGGCTATCTACAATGCTTATGTGATGTACAACTACTACACAAAAAATACTAAACTATAATACTACATATTCTAAAATACTAAATACTAAACATTTGTGGGCAGGAATTGGGAGTATAGCTGGAAGGTGTCTGGGCGCTCACTTGCGGTTAACGTGTGGCCCGTCTTCAACTCGTCGGCGGGTGGAGCGTGACCAGGTTTTTTATTTTATATGCTAATGTTCCTCTAGAGAATTCTATTGCGAACCCATTGATACCAAAATGAAAGACCTAGGACGAAAATTGAGGTAACCAGAGTGAACACATTTTATCGCTTTTGCTCGCTCCTGGGTAACTCGTTCGCACTTTCTCTGTTTGCTGCGGGTAATTAGCCGGGCTTTTGGAGTTTATATGCATTTAGTGCTGTAGATTATTCTATTGCGAACACAATGATACCAAATTTAATCTCGTAGGACTAGAATTAAGGTGACAAAGTTGGAGAGTATACACTTTTCAGAATTAACGCACGCTCCCGTGAAACTCTGGGACCCAAATCGCACAGTTGAGGGGTGGCACGCGGGGCATGCCAAAGTGTTAATTAAGAAAAAATGCACTACAGTACTGAAGAAATACAGAGCTAGTTAATGCCAAAAACCAGCATACCTTGAGGTTACCCTACATTGATTCTGGGGATCTAGGTCCCCACAGCTTGGTCTCTGACCAGGCTTCTGGTTGATGGTCTGGTCAATTGTAAACCTATGCGCTGGGAACATCCAGCACATAGGTTCAAACCCTCATCACAGCTCATACGAATTTTCTCAGTGATGCATCACGAGTGTGTGATTACTTTCAGTGCATTGAAAGAGGAGCTTCAAAAGGTATAACATTCCTAGATGACAAGAGCCAGAGTGCATGGGGGGAATTGTGTGAAACTCTGGTTTGGCTTAAGTTGAAACCTTAGGAATCCTAAAGGGTGCAGTAGTATCCTAGGTTGTAATCCTTCAACAATATTTTGGCATTGATGTCTAGAGCATGTACCCAGAACATAGGTTCGAACCCTCATTACGGCTCTTACAGATTTTCTCACTGGTGCATCACGATAGTGTGATTACTCTTAGTGTATTGAAAGAGGAGCATCAAAGGTATAACAGTCCTAGATGACGAAGCCAGAGTGCATGGGGAAATTGTGTGAAACTGGTTCGGTTTTAGTTGAAGCCTCAGGAATACTAGAGGGTGCAGTAGTACCCCAGATTGCAATTCTTTTACCAAGTCATGGCATAGTTGTCTAGAGCATGTGCTTGGGAACACCCAGCACATACATTCGAACCCTCGTCAAGGATCCTACAGATTTTCTCAATCCTAGAGTCATCAGTTCCAATCTACAGAAATGTTAACCGAGAAGACCCTCTAAATTAGACCTGAATCATTAACAAGTGTGGTAGTCAAAACTTTAGAAAAAGTTAAAACCAAATGAATAAAGTACCTGGAGTGAAATGATATAATAAGAGACAGTATGGGTATGACTGTGCAACAAATTATTTTATTACAGAGCCACAGAGATTTTACAGAAGAGAAATCGTTAGGTTGATTGCTTATCTGGACCAAAAAATGTACTTTCACAGAGTCCTTTTTATCTGAAAATCTGTTCTACACATTAGGCTGTTTTGGAAACGAACATGGTGGAGGGATGACAAAGAGACTGATAACATGGATGACAAATTTTCTAGCTACCAGAAAGATGAGGGCAGTAATCAGAGTCACTGTATTCGACTGGAAGTGTGTTACTAGCAGAGTACCACAGGGCTCAGTTCTTGCACCAGTAATGTTCATCATCTATACTGTATAAAGAATCAACCAGAAGGAATGCAGAATTATTTAAATATGTTTGCTGATGATGCTAAGCAACTAGGGAAGAGAGGGGCAATTGCCATCATGCCCTTCAAAATGACCTAGATAAAAATAGTGTATTGAGCACCATGTGGCAAACTGAATTCAATGTAAATAAATGCCATGTTATGGATTATGGAACAGGAGAAAATAGGCCACACAACCTACAAATTAGGTTATGTTGAAAAAAATGAAAGAACTCTAACAAAGAGAGATCTAGGGGAAATTCTGAATAGTATTGTCACCAGAGGAGCACAAAGAGCATTGTGTAATGAGCATATGCTATGCTTTCCAGTTTCAAAATCACTTTTAAATATATGGATGGTGAAATACTAAAACTGTTCACAACTTTTGAGACCAAAACCGAAATATGCAGCAGTTGTATGGTGCCCATACCTGAAAAAGCACAAACAAATTGGAAAAGGTGTAATGACATGCAACAAAATGGCTTTCAGAACTGAAAGACAAGAGCTATGAGGAGAGGCTAGGGATAATAAATATGCAAAAACTAAGTGAGAAGAAAAGAGAGAGGCAAAATGATTACGTACTAAATAGTAATGGAAATCGACAAAATTGTCAAAGAAGGCATCTTGAAACCTGGAACTGCAAAAACAAGAGATCATAGATTTAAGCTACAGAAACAAAGCTGCCAAAAAACATTGGAAAGTTCACTCTTGGAAACAGTGTGTTAGGCAGTTGAAACAAGTTAAGTGGAGAAGGTGGTGGATGCCAAAACTGTCAGTAGTTTCAAAGTGTCAAAGTACTGGGAGATGGGACACCATGAGCATAGCTCTGGTCCTATAACAGCACTTAGGTAATTACACACACACACACAAAAATGCAAGCACACAGCTAGCTACATCACCTCCCCATCAATAAAACTGTGGAGATAAAATCCAATATTCTACTTGGGTGTAAGATGACTCAAAAGGAGCCAACTTCAGAGGAGGAAACTGAAATTCTACAACATAGGTATCTTAAGTAGATCATGAAAAACACAGACCAGCCACCAGGGAAGGCAACCCTGGTGTATTGATGGAGCCAAGTAATCACGGGAACAATGAATGTGGGTGGAACTAAACAAAATCATGAAACAGGAACAGCTAACACAACTTTACAGAAGGGAACAGCTCTCAGGTTTCAGCAGAGAGGTGCAATTCAAACTACATCTGCCAAGTTAGGTAGGCTGCTGGCTGGAACCCCGGATGACCTGGGGCCAGATTCACGAAGCAGTTACGCAAGTACTTACGACCCTGTACATCTTTTCTCGATCTTTGGCGGCTTTGTTTACAATTATTAAACAGTTATGAGCTCCAATACACCAGGAGGCTGTTTATAACAATAACAACAGTTGATTGGGAAGTTTTCATGCTTGTAAATTGTTTAAAAAATGTAACCAAAGCCGTCAAAGATCGAGGAAAGATGTACACGTTCGTAAGTACTTGCGTAACTGCTTCGTGAATCTGGCCCCCTGGGTGGTTATCTAGTGGTGGTCGTGCACATCAAGGTTAGGAATGTTCCCAAGCACCAAGGATCGTTTGCTTTGGGGCTACTTTTTTCTTTCAATCGGTAACTTGTTTTGTTTCACCTAACTTTTCTGGCGAGCTTTTTTTATTTTTATTTTGGGCAAGTCACTGATTCCAAAGTTCCCTTTGCTTCGTAGAGCCTGATTCTGGTCTTGGCTTGCTTTAGGCCAGTGCAAGTCTCAGAGACCTGGCATGATTTTTAAAGCTCGACTAGTCTGGCAATTTAATGTTAAAAACACACTCTCAGCACTATATTAAAATTGAAGAAACAAATAAAAATACATGTAATGGTAGAAAGAAGGAAATAGGGCATAACTCTGGAACAGGAGCAGCAAAACATCTCTCACCTTAACAAGAGCTGCTTCCACTGAACAGTCAGCATTTTCTTGGCTGTCTAGGACTCCAGCCGTCAGGTATGCCATAGATTCCATGGCATAAGTGGCAACACTCATGCGTGCAAACTTTTCTTTTATTAATGCAAAATCCGAGAGGTGGGAACCAAACTGCTTTCGGGTTACAGCGTGCTCCATGGACCAACCTATCAATTTCTTCATAATCCCTGTAGCAAAATACAAGTTAATTGCATTAATACAGTAAATAAATATACTGTATTGTGAATACTATTTTGAATGCTTTCGTTATTAATGAATACAACGTGCTTGGGAACTCTTTTTTCATTGTAATCATCCTCCAGAAATATTGTTTCCACACTGAACAAAGTTTGAATTTGAACATTTAATAGGATGAACAAATGCTAGGAGACCACTCTGTAAAGGGATTTCACCACATCTAGTTTATTGAAACCTTATTCAATAGCCTTGAATAAGGCTATTGAATAAGCCTTGAAACCTTATTTTCAAAGGTATACCAGAGGGAACAAAGACCATGCCAACTCAAAATGAAAAACCATAGAAATTGATTTTGAATATACTCAAAGATTTTCCTCAAGATTAACTCTTTTCTTTCTCTAAGTAAATAATTAAAAATGTGATTGGAGACATTAAAGGTTACCACTTATACCCTAATATTTCCTATGCTCTATGGATGTATTTACCTGAGCAAAACTTTAATTTTAACTAATAATATGATGAACAACTACCAGGTGAACCTGACTAACAGAATTTCATCCTCATTGTCAACACTACTCAAGATCCAGCTTTGTTAATCTTATTTGTTAAAGGTAGGGCCATGACACCAAAGGAGTGCTAATGAAGTAGGCTCCTGAACTTTCCCACCGATCTGTGAACACTGTCCCAGCATTCTAATTGAATACTGTACCTACATCACTTGCTTTGCCGAACATTTGTTCAACGAAGGTGTGAGTAAATCTGGCCTGCTAAGTGTGCGTTGAAAAGGGAGATTCACCAAATACAGGTTCCACTATGCTTTTACTTATCATAATGATTTTTGGTCATCTTAAAATGGCATGGTTGTAAAAGTAGTAAGAAATGTTACTGGTGAACTGCTAGGGTTCACTGGAACATGAGGGTTGAATCTTGTACACTGAACAGTCACTATTCATATGATGCAAATGTGGGGTGTAATCACAATACAGTATGTGACTACAGAACTGATTACATGGCCTAGCAAGAGAAGATAGAAACCATTAGTATACAAACCTGCACCAGAGCTGCCCATGGAAAAGCGACCCGAGTTGAGAATATTCATGGCTACCTTGAAGCCACCTCCAACCTCCCCAAGAACATTCTCTACAGGCACTGGAGTGTTGTCAAAATACACCTGAGGATGGAGTACAATTTTAAAAACACCATCATACAACAATATTTAAATATTAAAAAATAAAAAATAAATTGAACACATCGCCCCAAATAAAATTTAGGGTACAGTATAGGAGAGAAGAGGAAAGGCAATGAGAATATTGACAAACAAGGTGTGTGTGCGTACAAGGAAAATCAGACCGAGGGTCAGCAGTGCATGAGATCCGTTATGAAACAAAGCTAGGTGAAGTAGTGTTATTCCTTGCATTTTGGTTCACATCCCTAGCTGTTTAATACATTTCTGCATTGCATGTAGCTGACATCCCTGGCTGTTTAACAAATAAGTGCCTAAGTGTAATTACAAAGTGTAGGTTACAAGACAAGAGCTACTTGTGGTGTCCCATCTTCCCAGTAATCTTTTTCATATGACACTTTGAAACTACTGATGGTTTTGGCATCCACTGTCTTCCTCTCTTAACTTGTTCCAACTGTCTACCAACTGTCAACTGTTTGCTAAGGAAACTTTTCTAATATTTTTTGGCACCTTTGTTCTACACCATTTTATATTTTACTGTAAACTACCATCTGAGGTTGGTAATATTGTGAAGCATAATGCTGCAGAGCAGTGGTTACAGTAGGCATCAAAGTAATAAAACTATTATATCACCTTGCTATATGAACAATTTTCTTCAGGCATGGTTAAAATTCTTTAATAAGTATCTTATTCCAGCTGCCTTAGACAAATATTTAAAGAATAAATCACTCGTGTTATATTAAATCAGCATTATAAAACAAAACTGCATTCTCACCTCACACGTATCAGATCCTCTGATCCCCATCTTGTCTTCGGGAGCACCACTACTCACTCCTGCAAATCCTCTTTCCACTATGAATGCTGTGACTTTTTCGTCTATTTCACCATTAGGACGTATTTCCTGGGGTAAAAATGAAAGCAACATTCTGAAGTCAAACCCAACATTGAATGTAATGAAAAAGTTTTTTTCTGGAGTTGGCTCAATGGCTGCCTAAAGCTATAATTGCTGTGATTGCTCCATACTAAAAGGTCATGTCAGTTGCTGAAGTTCTGCTTGGCCTATCGAGGACCAGAGCCAGACCCTAGCCCCCCCCCCCCCCCTCACAGAGGAGCAGGGAAAGACAATCTGCCACCCCAATGGAAAAACCCAGCATCGAATTTAATGAAACGCATCTTACTGGGTGAGCTCCAGTGGCTCCCTGAAGCTCTCACCAAGATGGCTCCCAGCTATAAGGTCACCTCACCTGTTGAGTTCTGTTTGGCTACCAGGGACAAGAGCTTGAACCTAGCTCATTTCCACTCAAAGGTGATGAGAGCAGGTAATACTATGCCACCACACCAAAAAAGCATTCAGGAAGTCGGCAAAACAATAAAAACAACTGCTGGATTCAAAGAGACCAAAGCCTCAAAACTCCCAAACAAAACTCCTCCCCAGCAAAGCAGACAAACAATTGAGTCTCTAGAAACAAACACTAGTGGGTTAGCACTACCCCACTACGATGCAAATTGGAAAGATAATAGTATTCCCTATATAGATGAGATAAACTTATGGCAGAACATCTTAAATGCTCAACTCCATCCCAAGAATGACAAGGAAGGTTATACTGAATGGAGAAATATAAAAGAATGATCTGCTAATGTTGCAAGAAACCAGTCTCCGTGGTGTAGTGGTAGACACTCGCCTGGCGTTCCACGAGCGCTTTGTCATGGGTTCGTATCCTGGCCAGAGAGGATTTACTGGGCGCAAATCCTTAACTGTAGCCTCTGTTTAACTCAACAGTAAAATGGGTACTTGGTTGTAACGATTCTTTGCGGCAGGGATCGTATTCCAGGGACCTGCCCGAAACGCTACGCGTACTAGTGGCTGTACAAGAATGTAACAACTCTTGTATATATATATATAAAAAAAAAAAAAAAAAAAAAAAAAAAAAAAAAAAAAAAAAAAAAAAAAAAAAATCATAAAATCCAGGAGAGGCAGACTAAAAAGGCCATAAGTGAAATAAGAGAGGAACCTAAAATAATTATTTGCCTATGAAAAATGTAGAACAAAAACTACAATCTGCATTGGGCCCTTGTGGAAGGGTGAAATCTACTTTAAATCATCAACAGGTACTCAACAGTTAGGTAGACCCCTCTCCCCAGTAGCTGAGGGTGGAGGACCAGACCCTCCAATGCCCACTGGGCTATGAAGCAGTTCTGGAGCAAATGTGCAAACAAAACACCATACCTTACTACCTAGAAGGAATTGAGGGAATCAATTGAGGAATTGAAGATAACTACCCACAGACAAGGGTAGAAACTCACCAGGGAGGATGAGAAACCACAGGCAGTCAGAACAAAGATGAGACCTCAGGCCAAGACACAAAACACAAGGCAAACAGACACGAGGAGGCCTGGGGAACATTAACCAAATACTGCGATGTCAGAACTCTCTTACACTGCCAAAATCCTCGTGCCCGAATATCAGCCCAGAATACATTGGCCAAACTGTCACAAGAGTGACGTACTTCCAAACATCGTGAGCTAGACATGATGACACTGCAGCTGACCTGGGTCACTCCCATAGACTGGGAGGCCTCTGAAGCTAGAATGGAGGACCTGTGGATTCGCAAACCTCATCCTGGAGACATTCTTGTATCAACATGTTAAGCAAGCTACAAGGATGAGGGGAAGGTGATGTTCCTACCATGCTGGATTTGATGTTCACCAGGGAAGAGGAAGAGATTTAACTTTCAGTACCTTCCCCCAATTGGTAAACGTGGCCATGTCCTTTTGGGAATAAAGTATGCAATGCGTTATAATCTGGAAGAGAATAGGGAAAATGAAGATGAAAAACCTGATTTCAGGAGAGGATACTATGAGGAACAGGAAGTTATTTAATACATTTGATTGGAAAGATTTGCTGTTAGGCAAGGAAGTAAATGAGATGTATGTAAAGTTTTGCGAAATATATGATAAGAGCACAAACAAATTTATACCAAAACAGAGATGTAGCACTAGGAAACAGGATTGGTTAAACAAACTGTGAGAGGGCCAGAGACCAAAAGACAAAAGTGGAGTCAATGTCGGAAGAGGCCAAACCCTCAAATATATCAGTACTACAAACAAACAAGAAAGAAATACACAGCAGTGAGGAAAGAGGCAGAAAGGAACGTTTAGAAATGGAAAGCAGACAAATGAAAAACAGATACAAGCCTTTTCTATAAATTTATTAAAAGCAAGCTGCATGTAAAGGACAAAATCTAGATATTGAGAATGGGGTACAGGTTCACTGAGAATGAAAATGAAATGTGTGAAACAAAAAAAAAAAGTTCTAGTTCCAAAAGAAATCTAGGGGGTGGTTTAGGATAGTAAATTGCCACCAGAGGAATACAAAGAACATTGTGAGAGGAGCGTATGTGTTGCTTTCCAGCCTCAAACTTGTTTTTCATTATATGGATGATGAAATACTAAAGAAATACTAAAAAGTTCATGACTTTTGTGAGATCAAAATTGGAATATACAGCAGTTGTATGGTGCTCAAATCTCAAGAGGCACATAAATAAACTGGAAAAGGTACAATGGCATGCTACAAAATGGCTTTCAGAACTGAAAAACGAGTTACGAGGAGAGACTTTAGGCGTTAAACATGCTAAAACTAGATAGAAATAAACAGATATGATCACTTACAAAATACTAACAGGAATCGACCAAATTGACAAACGAATTCCTGAAAACCAGCAACTTCACGAACAAGAGGACATGGATTCAAGCTAAGGAAACAAGGGTGCTGAAAAAATATTAGAACATTTTCTTTTGTAAACAGTGGTAGACAGTTGGAACAAGCTAAGTGAGAAGGTGGTAGAGGCCAAAACCGTCAGTACTGTAGTTTCAAAGCGTTATACGACAAAGAGTAATAGAAAGACGGGACACCATAAGCATAGCTCTCATCCTATAACTACACTTATGTAATTACACTACCCATGCGAGACCATTACTCGAGTATGTAGCTCCAGCATGGAATCCACACATTGTGAAGCAGAAGCATAAACTAAAGAAAGCTCAGAGGTCTACAACTAGATTAGTACCAGAATAGAGAAGACTCAGCTATGAGAACAGATTAAGAGAATTCTGGCTCACAATCTTTGAGGAGAGAAAAAATAAAGGGAATATGGCAACTACATACAAGATCTTGAGGGGAAAGTGGATAAAGGAAGCCTATACATATTAAAGAGAGGTAGGACAGGGGGACGTCGGTGGAAGGTGGACATGCAATCGAGTCGAAGATGTGTACGAAAGTTCTTGCTCTCTGTACAGATGGTAGCAAAGTGGAATGCACTTAAGAAAGAAGTTGAAGTTAATTCCATTGACAATTTTGAAAAGAAATATGGTGAAAATGTTGTTGGGAGGGGTAATTTGCTAGATCTCACTTTCTCCATAGTCACTAACAGAGGGAGACAAGTTTTGGTTTCTGGTCCCTGGTAGGTTTACAATGATCTGCAAGGGCCTGGTGTGATTCACATGGGTTAGTGCTCTCCAGATTGCTAGCAACAGGGACCCCTCCATAGGAGTCTATCCAGAAAACCTGTCTTGGAGCCAAGAAAGAACCAAACATCTCCTGAAAGAGTCAAAGTGCCACCAATCAGATGGTCAAAACCTACACAATGACTAGACTACCCGACGCTGTACAAGCTAGTTTAGCCCAGGAGTCTAACTTAAATACTCCTTGTCTTTCCACACACAATACTAAAACAGTCAAGCTACATTACAAAATTACCTTTATCTACATGTTGATCTCATTATTTTTCAATATGCAATAATTTGATTTCTAATTAAGTTTTACAAAAATTTATGCTATTGCTCAGGAATTTATGAATATGTTTATCATGACTAAGCTAAATGAATTTTGGGGTTCAGTCCTCAAGTCCAATTATGTACCTCTGTAACCTTTTCCACTAGCACCCAAAGGATGGGTATGGGGGTGTACAATAATTTAACTAAACAAAATATATACAGTAATATTTCAGTTAAGCCATTTTCGTTTTCATTTTTAAAGAAATACTTACTGGAGTTTTAGCAAAGACTGTCATCAAATCTGCAGAGCCACCATTAGATATCCAGATCTTGCTCCCATTCAGCAGCCAGGTTTTCCCATCTTCTGAAAGCTTAGCTTTGGTCTGGATAGAAGCAGCATCAGACCCACTGCTGGGTTCGGTAAGGCAGAAAGCTGCTGTCCACTCACCAGATGCCAAGCGAGGCAAGTATTTCTCTTTTTGTTCTCTTGTTCCTGTGATCAGTATGCCCTAGGGGGGAAAAAGAAAAAATGGCATTGAATGTAATGAAACACCTTTTTCTGGGTGAGCTCCAGAGGCTTCCTAGAGTGATACATTAGACCAGGGGCATTAGTCAATGGAGTTCAGTCTACCGGGAAACATGAGCAAGAACCTGGCCCCCCCCCTCAGAGAGGCACAGGGAGCAATGGCCCCCTGAAAACCCCCCGTGGTTGGGGGTTTTCCTCATTTGCCATCGACCAGGGTTAAGCACCCAGAAAGGTAGGCATAACATAACAAAACAGACTCCACATGGTAAGAAAATTGGAACCGAAAACGAACAGGCAGAACTCCCTCAATTCCCAAGGAAACAAGCAAACATCACAACCTGCCCTACCTGGGAGGGGAAAGGGGGGAGCCCTGGACCCCCCACCCCCGTGCCGGCCACCCAGCACTCCAGCTCGATGGCTAAGCATCTAAACAATGCAAAAATCACCGAACGGAGGGAGGGAGGGTGCCAAACAGCTTCCAGGGCTCGCCCAGAAAATGGCGTTTCATTACATTCAACGCTGGTTTATTTGTGGGAAGCCCGTTTGGTTATGTAGCTCCAGGGAGCCAAAGACAAGGAATAGAGGGACTTACCAGGGAAGGCAGCCGCAACATGCTCCTAAACTCAAAGGCGAGATAACTGGCTGCAATCTGCACCCCAAAGCCACACACGATCGCCCAGGACCAGGAATGCTGACCAATTAATGGGCAGTCAGAACCCTGTTTGACCTCCAAAATCCCCATGACCAAATATCAGCCCAAGACATGTTGCCGAACACAGCAGCCAAAGCAGCAAACTTCCGAACGCCATGGGCACGAGGATAGTCCGCAAGCTGGCTAGATTTAATAACCCTACGGATGACCTGGTAGACCCGAGCCTGGAACAGGGAACGAGGGAAACCGGATCAATCCAAAACGCGTCCGTCCCCTGCCACAGAAGCCGAGGCATGCAAGTAACGGCGAAGAGCTGCAACCAGACACAACACATGATGCAGAACCCCGGCCTAACCAACCAAGCATCAACGACTCAAGGACCCCTCCGGGAAGCAGCCGTATCGTTCTTCGCCAGAAAAGAAGGAGAAAGCTGCATCCGAACAAACTGCCCCCAAACAACAAGCCCTGCGACAAGGGTACCAACACCCAAGCGGGGTCAAACAGGGCCCAGGCCCCCCCCCCAAGTCAACTCCTCCCTAGCCCCAGAATCTTCCACACTAGGATCCAGGGCAGAGTCATCCTCCACACCCTCAGCCCCTGAAGAAAAGGCTGAGTCCAGAGGAAAGGATGAGAAGAGGATCCGCTGGCAAGACCTGGAAGCCTCGGCAGGAGGATCAGGGCTCGAATGCCTCCGTCGCCAACCCGGATGCAGCATCCCCCGAAGCCACCCAGTCTCACAAATATTCTAAACCCAGTCCTAACTCCAAAGCCCTCAGACGTTTGGGAGTTGGGAGCAGGACGAACACCAAACGGGGAAGGACTATGGAGCGCAAACGAAACCAAAGTCGAAGCGACTAACGCCCTAAAGTCTGGATCCCTATAACCCAAAGAATAACGAATAAGCAGGTGAGCAACAAACCTAGCATGTTGCAGTAACCTAAACCTAGCATGCAACATGCATGCTGCCTGTACCCGAATACCAGTACCATCAGAATGGGTATATTGGAGAACTAGTAGAAAGCACAACTCGCAAGACTCCGGGTCAAAGGTGTCGGTGATCCAACAGGCAGCATGACGGAGGCAAAAAATGGTGACTCACTCTGAGAGAAGGGTTCACAGCAACCATCAAACTAGCACGGGACGAGGTAGAACCCAGAAGATGCATCCATAGATTTAATGAGTCCCACAGGGGTTTTCCAGGGCCCACAGGCTGGCTGCTATGGAAAGCCCCAGGCAAGGTACAGCAAAACCAGCTGGGCCCAAATTATCAAGGAAATCTGCTAAAGCTAAATCCCTGCGATGTGTACAATCATGGAAGCCTAGAGGAGGGCCACTCAAACAACAAAAGTGGACCAATAGCCAAACCAGGCAGACCCCCTCCAGGTAGGAAAGCAAAAAAGAAAAACCCCGGAAAAGTACAATGTCCCCAGAGGAACAGAAACCAGCCACCATATTGGTAGGCGAGCTGCGCTGTACCTCGCACCCCTACCAGCAAACGATACCACTTTCTCCCCAAGGCCACAAAAATCCCAGCTGGCACCAAGGACAGGGTAAGAGCCAAGCAGCAAAGAACCCCCCCTACGGAAGCGGTTACCAAAAGTTCTATGGAAGATAACCCTAGAACCCAAGGGTAGTACTTACAGGGAGCCCAGCTAAGAACCCTGAGCCCATGCAGCCCCAGTACCATTCAAAGTACACCTGGCCACCGCGCCTCACACACAGCAGAAACACACCACGAAGGCACACAATTGTACTGAAATCTGAGGCCGGAGTCAACGTCCACCCCGGACCACATGAGCCAACAAACCGGATGGCTTGGGTAGTTGGCACGGGGGATCCGACCTCCCGACGGAGCTTTACTGACAGGCAGTGCAACAGTGAGATGTGATGTTTGCTTGTTTCTTTAGTTATAGAGCGAGTTCTGCCTCCCTGCTCGGTTTTCGGTCTCATTTTCTTACCAAGCAGGGTTTGTTTTGTCATGTCAACCTTTCTGGGTGCCAACCCCAGTCGATGGCAGACTGCCCCCAACCACATGGGGGGTTTCTATAGGCCCCACATGTATATGGGAGTTTCTATAGGCCCCCATATAACTGGAGTCGAACGGTTGACTCCGTTCTAGAAACATAGGCCATGTTCCTATAGGCCTCTGAGATGGGGCTTTGTGACCAGCGCTCACCAAACCCCCTGAAGTTGTTGGTCAGGTCCATTCCTTCAGGCACACACTATGGTACACGAGCTTGTGGCAGAATGACATTCTCCGAGGAGGATTCGGCTTTCTCCAAGCTCCATGCTACAGCTTCATTCCGACTGCTCCAATAATTCATCGCCTGAACCAAGGAATGGGGTCGTATCAGTCTTTTCCCCTTTGGAGCAGGAGGCTATATGTAGCTCAGCTTTTGGATTCTCGGAGTTTGATTCTCTGCACCATTGACATTTGGGGAGTGTTCGACATTCTCACGGATGAGTTGTCTCAACTCCGTTCTATTTCTACAGAGTGGACCATTGATGTGTCCTTCCGTTGACTTTGAGAGACGTTTGGGAGCCCTAAGATGGACGTCTCTGTGTTGGCATAAAACCTGCGCCATCCTTTCCATGTGACTCCATTCTTCAATCGTGAAGGTGTCGAGTGGATGCCTTTTGAGTGGACTGGCCGAGATGGTGGGTTCATTTACCTCATTCCCCCAGTTCAGTAGTTACTCCAGGTTTTTCAAAGACTGGAGTTGTACTTGAGGAGGGTGGTCCTTCCGAGTCCTTGGTGGCTGGCTCAGCCTTGGTTCCCAGGTCTTCTTACCTGGTGTCCAAACAAGGTAATTTTTCCATGGCTCCTCTTCTTTCAGCAGTGGTTCAGTGACATATCTTGCTGGTTCAAACTTCTTGAGTCTTTGTGTCTGGACTTTTTTATGCCTCTCTATTGTCATTTGTATGGCACACAGGTATGAAGTTGTTTGGTGCTTGTTTCACCACATTCTGTCCCTCCGTCTTTTTTCTTTAGTCGCTATTCAAGTTGTGTTTTCCTTTTTGTTGTGGTTGTTTGTTTGGCATCTCATACTTCAATACTGTTGGCCCCCCACCTATCGTTCGGCATTGGCAGATCAGCTGTTATTTATGCTCAACGTCGATTTTACATTTGGAGCCGTTCCTTAAGTTGGCTCATTCATTTTCACATCAAGCCTGCTTGGCTTTCATCTGCTCCAGAACTAACTTGAGAGGGTTGGTGAGGGGCTGGGGCTCTGGGCTCCCTGGTGGAGGCGAGTTGGTACTAACGGGTTGAACTTGTTTTGCAAGATTCGATCATTTATTTACATTATTTTGGGGAGCTTGGCAGTTTGAGGCCTTGGTTTCTGTGAATCCGACAGTGGTCTGTAATGCTTCAATGACTTTCTGGATGTTTTCCCAGTGGGGTGGTGGATTGTCACTAGCTCTCTCTGCCTCTGAGAGGGTCCAAGTTCTGGCTCTGGCCCCTGATAGGTCAATCAGAACTCCACAACTGATGGGACCTAGTAGATAGCAGCAATCTCAGCAAGGTATTTTCCGAGAGTCACAGAGGCTCAACAAGAGAGAGGCGTTTCATTACATTCGACACCGAGTTTTTTAGCCTGACTCCCATCACAATGTAATGCCGATGAATGCAAGAATGAATGTTGACTGCCACCCTGGTCAAAATCAGGGTGATATGTTTTTTGTGTCTTTTTCCATACAGTACTTTGTAATACTAATCTACCATTCCATGAGAAATACATAAAAATAAGGACTTTATAAACATGCAAGACAATTTTGCCAATAGCTGCACTTGAGGGTTAACCTTTTTAATATATATTTTCCAAACTTAAATAATAATAATAATATTACACATTCTGATGAATATCTGGGGAAGATTCTTTATGGACAACGTTAATGTGACCCTTTACAGTAGAGTAAGGTACCTTCAATCCGATGGCCTGGTGAGCAGCAAGAGTAACACCAATAGACCCATCTAAAGCAGTGATTTCAGCAATGCGTGCATATTCTGTGGCACCCAGCCCAAGTCCACCAAATTCCTCTGGAATCTGTTGACCATATAACCCTAATTCTTTGAGTCCTTGGAGTGTTTCAGGTGGGATCTTTGCTTCCTTATCAATCTTGACTCCATCCACTAAAAAAAGGTAAAATGTTAACTAAAAGTAAATTTTCCACAAAATAAGATTTATATATATATATGGCACTAAGTACTTAAGTATCCTTATTTTGGACTAAATTTGTCAACCCGTTCTCGCACTTGCTTACAGTCAATATTGGCTTATTTAATAAGTGCATATGTGACATACTAATTGATTGTGAATATTTTAGTTGACCTTGAAAAGCTTCATAGAAAACACCGACCTCACCTAACCTTCTTAGTATGTTAAGATAAGCATCTTATTGCTTCTTAATTACAATTATTACTTAACCTATACCGTTGATAGGTTAAGTAATAATTGTAAATAAGAGCAATAAGATGCTTATCTTAACATACTAAGAAGGTTAGGTGAGGTCGGTGTTTTCTATGAAGCTTTTCAAGGTCAACTAAAATATTCACAATCAATTAGTATGTCACATATGCACTTATTAAATAAGCCAATATTGACTGTAAGCAAGTGCGAGAACGGGTTGAAATTTGTATAAAAAATTTTGATCTGTGAAAAATTAGGCATGGTGTTCAGTGTAGACGATGAGTCACAATAACTTGGCTAAAGATCAAACTACACATCAGAAATTGAAGAAATGACCATACTTCAGTCCTGTCCTGTCAAGTCATGTAACAGAAGAGAGATTGATTGATTTATGAAGATTAAGCTACCCAAGAGATGGCATGGGCATGAATAGCCCATAAAGAGAGGAAGGTACAGGCAAATATATGAAGATAAGAGAGAAGAGAGGTGAGGAGCAGGTTAGAGAAAGGTAAGGATAAGGTAAGAACAGGACAAATGTAAGAATAAAGTAAGAATAGGATGAACGAGAGAATAATAGTTAAGGTAAGAATAACAAAAGGGCAAAGCTTAAGTCAGATCACAGTTGTTAAGTAGGTAAGAGCATTTAAGCATTAAGTATACATACTTAAATGCTCTAACCTTCTTAACAAACATGATGCCTACCCATTTTCTTATTCTTACCGTTCCTCTTATTCTTACCTACCTCTTATTCTCACATTAATCCTATTCTTACCTCTCCTCTCACTCTCTTACCTTATATATTTGCTGTACCTTTCTTTCTTCTGTTACATGACATGATAATGGTCCAGGACAGATTGAAACAACGCCGTTTCTTCACTTTTTGATGTATGACAGCTGTCGCCATATTGATTTACACAAAGCCCTTCAAATCTTAAAGCCCACCAGAGATCATAAGTCTGAAACCTGGTCTTCCCGCAGATGCATAAGGAACAGTGGATCGAAGATCACAAACCAAAGGAAATTTTTTTTTAAAGATAGGGAAAATCAAAATAGACAAGAGGAAGGTAAATTAAAATAAAAAAAGGAAGAAATCAAAATGAGAAAAAATAAATCCAAAATAAAGTAATACAGTCTAAGGTAAAACCAAAACACAAAAAACAGCATTGAATGTAATGAAATGCCCTTTTCTGGGTCCCTGGAGCTACATGACCAAAGATAAGTAAAAGAGGATCTTACTTAGGAGGCGGCCGCCATGTTCTACTCAACTCAAAGTCGAGACAACAGGCTGCAACATGTGACCCAAAGTCACACACGAATGTCCAGGAACTTGCTCAACCTCCAAAATCTCCACCCTTGAATATCAGCCAAAGACGGCAGCCAAAGCAGCAAACTTACGAACGTCATGGGCACTGAGGAAAGACCGCAGGCTGGCTAGACTTAATAACACTGTGGATGACCTGGGAGACCCAAGCCTTGCAACAGGGAACAAGGGAAACCTGGATGAACCCAAAACGCGTCCCAGGCCACTGAGGCCAAGGTGTGCAGATAACGGCGAAGAGCTGCAACCAGACACAGCACATGATGCACCCCGGCCTGACAAACCAAGCATCAATGACCCAATGGCCCCCTCTGGAAAGCCGCCGTCTCGTTCTTAGCCAGAAAAGAAGGAGACGGCTGCAACCGAACAAACCCACCACCAAGACCGAAGGCGCAGATACCCCAGCGCCGGAGGAGAGCATGAAGCTTGCCAACCCGATCCCCAGAGGCCAATGCCAACAGAAACAAAGCCTTGGAAAAACAATCTTGAACCAAATGGGCACACCACAAACCCAGGAAAGAAAAGAGAGCACCCTGTCCAAGGACCAGGCAGCACATGAGCAGGCCAGAGATGAAACAAAGCACGAGAAAGCTTGCAAAATGGAAGCAAATAACATCCACCCCAAATGCAAACTGAAGAGACGCCGCCAGCGCCGCACAATAATGCCAAGAGAAAGGACAAAACAACTCAGAGATAAAAAAAGATAACCTACGAAGAGACAGAAAATGGTGAAAAGATCGCCAGGAGATTTCATACTGTTGCCGAGATTAAGCTCACAGGTGGGACGCCATCAAGGAAGCCACCTGATCACCAAACAAGTGATACACTCGCATCAAAAAGACCAGATGTGATGAACAGAGGAGTGCTTTAGACCGAACCAGTCCTGTACCGGACCGGTCTGATCTGAAAGAGGCGGAGCTGCAGAAAACACCTCGGGTTCAGACACCAAGCAAGCAGCACCTGAAACCACGGCTGGGCCAGCCACCAAGGGGGCCAACAGGACAACTCTGCCCTGGCAAGTCTCCAACTGAGCCAGGACCCAAAGCAACAGCTAGACTGGGGGAAAGAGGTACAGGCAACCATCTCGACCAGTCCTGCCGAAAGGTGTCCACCGCGACTGCTCCGCAGTCAGGGAAGGGCACCACGTATATCAGGAGACGCCGAGACTACACTGACGCAAAAAGGTCTACCTCCAGGAGCCCATACGTCCGACAGAGCCAACTGAAGGAGTCAACGTCGACTGTCCAATCCATAGACAGGGGAATGAACCGAGACAGACCATCCACCAGGACGTTGGACACTCCCCGGATATGAACCGCATGGAGAGTCAAACGCCGAGAATCCAGCAGATGAGTCACTTGAAGCAACTAGCCCCAAAGAGCCAAGGACCAAAGAGAACCGACATTGGTTCAGATAATGAACCTCTGGAGAGCAGTTCGAATGAAGCCGGATCATGGAACCACAAGCGACCCAAAACCACAGAAAAGACAGCCAAACTGCCACGAACTCCCGCACTGTGCTGTGAGCCCGACAGAAGGATGGACCCCACCACCCCCCTGGCCAGCCTGGTGAGCACTGGTCACAAAGCCCCAGCCAAGAGACGACGTGTCTATAAACACATCGAGCGAGGGTTTGGGTAGGCGCTAAGGCTCTGAACCCCAAAAAACCAGAAGAAGAAGCTGGCGACGCAAGGCCCACAGAAGCCAAACCCAGCAATCGCAGGAGAGGCGGAAGAAGCGTCCAAAAAGGAACCAGAACAGACGCTGAAGCCAAACCCAACCCAGCTGGTAAACCAGCCCAATGAAGTTCAGACTCCTCGCAACAACTGCTCGAGCAACCGCAGAGTGACCCAGGAACCACCAGAAACAGCTGAATTCAGGACCGCAACTGGAGCAACACCTCTGGAGGGAGAGACAAGGTAGCAGTCCAAGAGTCTCACACAAAGCCCAGCCAGGTCTGAACCTAGGATGGAACCAAATGGGGCTTCCTCCAAATCACCAGGAACCCAAACCCAATGAGCTGGCTAAGAACCACACCCCTGGCGAGCAGACAAGCAGACCGTTTGGGAGCCCACACCAACCAGTCGCTGAGGTAGGCCAGAACCTGAACCCTTAGCAGAAGCAGATGGGTCACCATGATTCGGGTAAGACGCGTGAACAAGCAAGGTGCCAGATTCAAGCCAAAAGAAAGGCAACAAAAGCGGTAAGCCCGATGCCCCACCATGAAACCTAACCAGTCCCTGAACCCCAAGTGAATACGAACATGCCAAATACGCTTCTTTGAGATCCAGGGACACCATCCAGGCCCCCTGCTCCAACAGCAGCTGGACCTGAGACAGAATGGTCATCCAAAAGAAGGGGAATGGAATCCAGGGGTGCCGACGGGTCAAGTCCAGAATGACCCGCAGATCCACACACTCCCGTTTCAGCACTGGAAAGAGACGGGAAACCTACCTGAGGGACGGGGTCGTTCGACCACACCCAAGTGTACCCACTCCAAGATGACCCGACAGAGCACAGGGAAAGAAGCCTGCCCCGCCAGCCCCGAACCCCCCAAAGAAAAAGGAGCTGCCCAACACCACCACAGGTCAGTGGAGACTACCCAAAGCGCCCACAATTTGTGGGACCAGGCGCAAGCAGAGCGAGCCGCCCCCCCCACCCCCATTGCCCCATAAACGGGGTGAATGGTGAGAGGGCCGACACCACTTACGAGAAGCCAGCAGAAAAGCAGAGCAATCATTGTGCAGACCAAATGACGCCGGGTCCAAAGGCAACGTTGGCTCAGAAGCTGGCACCAAAGGCCCACCTCGACCAGAGGAACCCCAAGCCCTGGCACGACTCTTCTGAGAAGGTCGAGAACTGCCATCCCGGAGAACCAACAAGTCTGACATGGGACGATAACTAGACGAATCCGCATGCAGAAACAGTCTGTTCGCAGACTGCAAACAGCAACAGACAAAACAGGGAAGAAAACTTAAGAGCCAGGACCCAGGCGGATTCTAAAGATAGCGAGCACAGCCTGTTGACACGCAGGGGGAGAAGCAAAGAGCAAAGACGCTGCCTCCTTGAGTTCGGCGTAAACAACTTCAATAGTGTGGTCGCCGAGGCCAGCGCACCAGACGAAGGCTCGGCAATCAACGCCTCCACATCCTCCTCAAGCCAGGTCGAAGACAGCTCAAGAAGGAAAAAGAAGCGCAAGACCGAAGCCAAATGCCCACGGGTGTGCAAATCCTCAGCAACCAAAGAAGCTGAAAAGGTAGGAACCTGCACATGCAGCGGTACAAGGCCAACATCCCGAGGAAGCACAGGGGTGAACAAGCATGCATTAAGGCTCTCAAACTCGCCCCCCCCCCCCCAGGTAAACCTGCAGAATGGTAGAAGTTTCTGGCCACTTGAGTGTGTGTATCCGATAGAACCCATGCCACGCCCCAACGAAAAGAACAGGCAGTGTGCCAGCCAAGAAGACTCCGAAACCCCCAAACACTCAATACGGTGAAGAAGAACCAAATTTAAATGATGACAAATCCATCACAGAGGCAGAATCTGGGCCTCGCAGGAGGAGCGCAGCAATTGCCTCCCGAACCTCTGACGGGGAGATCCGAGAAGCAGAAAACCTCCGGAAAGAAGGAGCTGAGGAACGGGTAAGAGCCGACCCCAAATGATACTTAGAAAACCCCTACCCCTGCATCAACAAGCTCCTGCAAAGAGGGAACAAGCACTTAAGTGGGGTCAAAAGGGGGCCCAAGCCCCCAGGTCAAGTCCTCCCCAGCTCATCCCCCATCTTGGGACCCGAGGCACAGCAGTCCTCAATACCCTCTACCCGTGAAGAAAAGGCAGAGTCCAGGGGAAAGGTGGAAAAGAAGAGGGCCTGCTGGTAGGACACAGAAGCCTCGGCAGGAGGAACCGGCTCCAATGCCTCCGTCCCAACCTAGGCAACCAACCTAGTGCGTTGCAGTAACCTAAACCAAGCATGCAACACGGATACTGCCTCTACCCTAACAGTAATGCCATCAGAATAGTACTAGAGAACAAGCAGGGAACACGACTCGCAAGACTGGGTCAAAGGTGTCGTTGATCCAACAGGCAGCATGACTGAGGCAAAAGTGTTGACTGTCCCCCTGAAACAGGGGCACATAGCAACCTTCAAACCCGCACGAGGTAGGCTGGAACTCGGAAGACGCATCCATAGGTTCACCGAGCCCCGACAGGGTTTTCCAGGGCCCGTAGGCTGACTGTTACGGGAAGCCCAAGGTTGCTAACCGGTTAGACCCAAAGCCAACAAGGGGGATGATCACAACACTGAAAACTCTGCTGACGTGTACAATTACAGGGGCCTAGCAGAGGGCCACCAAAATATCATAAGTGAACCTATAACCACTGCAGGCAGACCCCCACCAGACTCACAAAACAAAAAGTAAAAGAAAAACCCCACAAAGTACAACGTCACCAGGAAAAACAGTAACCGGCCACTGCTGTAGGTAGGCAAGCTGCACAACACCTTGATACCCCAACCAGTAAAAACACCGCTTCCGATCCAAGGCCAAACAAGGGCCACAAAAACCCGCTTGGTAAGACATGGCTAATTATCTAATGCTTTGTTCGTTCATTTGTCAGAAAGTTCTCACCAATTTGTTTGGGAGAGGGCTTCTTTAATAACGAATTGTAAAAGCATTTTCAATAGGAACATACTGTAATTGAATCTGCTTTAATACAGATTACAAAGTCATGTAATTTGAACACTAGCAGTGGTTTGTATAATTTAGATATAATTTTTTTATATTTCTTCACAAAAAATGAAGAAATAATCAGGAACATTACAATCTCAGATACCACATACTCAGGTCATAAACTTATTTAGGTGCAAACTAAAATCAATACTCAAAATAGGTCTAAAAAAAGAGGATCAAGAGAGGTTATTCAATAAATTTTAATATCAAAGACTGCATCTCAGCAGATTAAACTAGAGCCCAACTATAAACATCCTTCTTGCTGCATACACTAGGTGTTGTCTAACATTAACTGCTCCATACAATGTACTGTATATGTATTTGACACAAGACAATAATATAGAGTTTCGGTAATGAGAACATTAATATACTGTACTATGAAGTGTAGGTGAAGTTAAATATAAAGTGCATGCTATATAAAACAAGCCAAAATGCACATTGGCAAATAAAAGATAGAGGGCTCTGAAAAGCTTCAGATATTTTATAACAATCACAGCATGGAGTCAGTCACAATAAGGATCACACTTACCTTGCTCTATAAAGAATCGTTCAATAGGAACAATCATCTCATGCAACAGTTCATGCTGTTCCTTATCCAGTACTTCTGGGAATACCAACATCTCCTTATCAAACCTATGGAGTAAATAAAATAAAAACTTTTTAATAAGAAAACCGAAGAAAAAATGGCATTGAATGTAAAGAAACACCAATTTTTAGGAGATCCGGTGGCTCCTGAAGCTACTATCACTGATAGTGTGCCATCTACTAGGTCGCATCCGCTACAGCCAGAGTTCTATTGGCCTACCAGTGCCAGAACCTGGCCCCCCTCACAGAGGACAAAGGGAGCAATGACATTCATTTATGCCAATACTGTACAGGGAAAGGTAACCAGAAAATCAGCAAGATAAAACAAACCACTGCTGTCTTCAATAGAGACTGCAGTCTTGAGAACTGCCCAAATAATACAGTACTAGTATATCAATTTCATGAAACTAGCACAAGCTTGTTCACCCCACCTTCCCCAATAGTTTCGAGAGAGAGAAGAGGCAGATCCCAATTGGCCTGCATCTCCACCCTCAGTTCTATGGTATGTTATAGCAACTACAGTATATTAAGAGTAATATACTAGCTCCAATTTGTCATAAGTTTCAGTGCAGGCAATTAGATGCCTGTTAATTTCACATAACCTATCCCTAAGAACTCCACATTCCAAGAAGTTCTATACTAATCCTATATGACATATTGTGTGCCCAGCTGTCTGTTCTACAATCCCTACAGAACGGATTTTTCATAAACTTTATACATTTCGAGTTATAATTTTTTGGGGTCTAAATTTGCCGCATATTTCAAATGCCTTATTGCCAATTTTTTTTATGGTAAACTATACTGAAAACCTATATTCCAATATGATGAAAATGAATATCATATGCTATTCTCAGAGAATAATAACATTAAATGAACAATTGGTGATAGTTCATATTTTTTATTCTGAACTGAAAATCTGAAGTTTTCAATATTCAAATTTAAAATTAATTTTGATTCACTTGTTTTTCAAGTTACGTTGTGATCATTTAGACAAAGTTGGATCATTTGCCTAGTTGATTATGCAAAAAAAAACTGGAAAGTGTTTGTGCAAGTTTTAAAAACTTATGTTAAATTATTTTATGTCAAATCGTATATGTATGTATTGCGCTGTTGAAGGGTTAAGTGATTTGAGGAGCAGGAGCAACCTTTTGTTGCTGTACCAAGGAAATGACTAAGTACCTATACCAGCTGATCCGTGAGCTCCCAGTGCTGTCAACTGGTGTTTGGTGACTGCTACTAGATGATGAATGACAAATTACTAGGTGGTTAGTTTTCAGAGTTGCTTAAATTTGCTTTGCTATTTTCTATTTTGTTTCGCTTTACATTTCAGCAGTTTACTTCTCGGTTAGGGTTATCTAGCATCCCCCTGCTCTCTGCACCTGTGAGGGGAACGGTTTTTGGCCTCTGATCTCTGGTAGACTTTCAATGAAGTGCAAGGGTCTGGTTTGATTCAAATTGAGTTAAGCTAACCAGGCTAGCAACAGGGAGCCACCTCAAAGCCTTTCCAGAAATTACTGATTGGAGAGTACTGTAGCTAAATGACATCAGTGGATAAATCAAATTCAATAATTGAAAGAGCTTTTGGCCATATAATCAAGTAGTGTGGACCTTAGTATTCATTTACCCTCTCAAATAATCTGGGAGTATAATGGAAGTCAGACATTCTGTATGAAAGGCCAAGATCACTTTCATTACCTTAAATATCTAGTTGCCATGAGGAAACCAACTTAACAGAACTTTCATTCTTACCTTCCCAAGAAAAGATTCTTGATAAAAGGTGGACGACTAGGCTTCTTGGCGGTGGCGGGTTGTGTGTGACCCTCATCCTTCAATTCTTGCACCTGAGAATGAGCCAACTGATTATAAAAACAGAAAATTACATGAATCTCTCAAAATCAAATGAAAACTCCACCAGAAAGCACAGGCTCAACAAAATAAGCAATTGCAAAATGAAAATAAGAACTAGGAGGTGAAAAGGTAACCTGGCAGAACCCTGATGAAAACATACTGATCCTGTTGCACTTACCTGTCACCAATTGGCAGCCCAGGTTACCCAAAGGCCAGTGCTATCTCAGAGCGCCACTCATCAGCTGTCCTCAAAAATACCCTCAACCCACAGGGAAGAAAAGATCAGGCTAGTGATGGGAAGCTATTGAGCAGCCTGACCAGAAAAGGGCCTTTTATTACATTCATTACTTGACGTCTGTGAGGGAAGCACTCAGTAGCTCCCTGAAGCTACCTCACAACAGCCTTTCAGTAAAGATGGGCAGCATTACTGAAACAAAATGTGGCTAGAAACAAATATATAGCCATGGGAAAAGACAGAGCCCATTCAAGTCTGCACACCCGAGGGTTATCTTGAGGTTATCTTGAGATGATTTCAGGGCCTTTTTAGTGTCCCCGCAGACCCGGTCCTCAACCAGGCCTCCACCCCCCCCAGGAAGCAGCCCGTGACAGCTGACTAACACCCAGGTACCTATTTTACTGCTAGGTAACAGGGGCATAGGGTGAAAGAAACTCTGCCCATTGTTTCTCGCCGGCGCCCGGGATCGACCCCGGGACTACAGGATCACAAGTACAGCGTGCTGTCCGCTCGGCCGACCGGCTTTGTGGGGTCAGCACCCCACAAAATGCCAAAGGAAGAGATATCCCTAAGAGAAGACCACCTACTGAGCAAAAGACTATGTGGAAGACAGGAGGGATGGGAAAGGAGGGCTAAACCTGGAAGCCAGCTGATTGAGGCAGTGATAAGCAAACTCCTAAATTGGATGACAAATTTTTGAACAGACAAATGCAAGCAGTGAACAGAGGAAATGTATCTGACTGGAGAAATGTCCCTAGTAAAGTACCTCAAGGTTCAGTTCTTGAACAGTAATGTCTACTGTGTCTAGCTTCCACTACACATAAGGGGCATAACTGGCCGACCCCTCACAGTGTTCAAGAGAGAACTGGATAAGCACCTCCAAAGGATACCTGATCAACCAGGCTGTGACTCATACGTCAGGCTGCGAGCAGCCGCGTCCAACAGCTTGGTTGATCAGTCCGGCAACCAGGAGGCCTGGTCAACGACCGGGCCGTGGGGACGCTAAGCCCCGGAAGCACCTCAAGGTAACCTCAAGGTAAGGTAAGGTAGCTTGTGGAGGTTCCGGGAATCAATGGCCCTGCAGCCCGGTCTCTGACCAGGCCTCCCCTCAGTCATTAATTTTACAAATAATCTTCCAGATGGTAGATACCATAGTTATATGAATATATATATCATAAATATTACATAAATACGTTTGTAAATTATGTTAAATTGCCAGGGAAGTCAAGGGTGTGCCTACAGTATGCCTATGCACTCTGCATCAGGCACCGATTCTTGGAACTCTATATTACACAATAATACAATACAATTTTATTTAGGTAAGGTACATACATACAATAAATATTTACAAGGATTGTTTAACTTATAGGTATAGCTAGTACATACAATGCCTAAAGCCACTATTACGCAAAGCGTTTCGGGCATAATCATAAAGATATTCAAATATTTCAAATATTCAATCAAATATTCATAAAGAACTGTAAACAACATGGTTTCAGAACACTCTTGACAATCACAGTTGCTGGACTACTATGACATGGCATTAGATGCCATGGAAGAAGACAAACAAAACTTTGATGTAATTTACACAGATTTTGCAAAAGCCTTGGACAAATGTGCCTATAATATATTATTGGTCAATAGCTGTGTAAGTATTTCATTTCCCTCCCAGTCAGTATCCTTGTACACTGGAGTTCTGGGGCATTTTAAGGGCTACTCATTTATCCACGAGCCAATGTATTCGAGCATTGTAACACCAACCAAACACTCCGAATAATCAAGCATGCTGTTTACTATAAAGGAAAAGAGGGCAGTGATTCAATTGTATAAATCTCTGGTTTGCCCCCATTTGGATTATTGTATCCAAGAGACCTCATCTTCAGAAGGACATAGCTGCTCTGGAGAAAGTACAATATCGGGCAACAAAAATTATCCCAGAGCTAAGTCAACTCACGTATCAAGAAAGGTTCAGGACCACAAGGCAAACAACACTGCAATCCAGGAGATGAACAGATGCTTTTTCACCCACAGGGTTATAAACTTATGGAACCAACTACCCTCTGAAGCCGTAAATGCCAAAACGCTATTAACCTTTAAAGTACAGCTGGAAAAGATCAAGGCAAATGGGAGGGACTTTCGACAAGCTGCCAGCTTCCTGTCCTTGTTGAACCCACTAGTGTTAGTGGCTCTCAGGTAAATTCAGGTAAATAATCATCATATGATAACCACATGCACCTAGTAACTAATGAGTAACAGCATTTATTAGTAACTAATGAGAGCAGGATGTTTGTCAAGGATCAAGGTAAACTCCATTACATGAATATAGACCTATTATATCCTTATTTGCACCATACATGTAAAACCCAGACAATAATGATTTAAATCATCATGTAACAATAACTGCATTACTTCATGAATCGTATTCCAGGGACCATAGGATTAAGGACTTGCCCGAAACGCTACGCGTACTAGTGGCTGTACAAGAATGTAACAACTCTTGTATATATCTCAAAAAAAAAAAAAAAAAAAAAAAAAAAAAAGTGGAAAACTAATAGTGACATCACTACAAAATGGTGAATACAGCATTACAGGGCAGAAAACAGGAGCTTTTTCACCCAGAGGTTTATAAACCCATGGAACTGCTTACTCACTAAAGTCATAAATGCCAAGACACTGACCTTCAAAATCCAGCTCGACAAAATCATCAGGACAAATGAGGGATCTTATCTTGAGGTTATCTTGAGATGATTTCGGGGTTTTAGTGTCCCCGCGGCTCGGTTCTCGACCAGGCCTTCCACCCCCAGGAAGCAGCCCGTGACAGCTGACTAACACCCAGGTACCAATTTACTGCTAGGTAACAGGAGCATCAGGGTGAAAAAAACTGCCCATCGTTTCTCGCTAGCGCCCGGGATCGAAACCCGGGACCATAGGATCACGCGTCCAGTGTTCTGTCCGCTCAGCCACCGGCTCCCTGTGATCTTTGTGAATCACAGGGAGCCGCTGTGTGATCTGTGCCCCACTGGATCTTTGACAAACCACCGGCTACCTGTCCTCCTCGAGGCCAGAGAGATAGTGGACATTAGGTAAACTCACGTTTACCTTTACGTGCGACTCCAGCGTGGAGTTCACATCTAGTTAAATACTAAACGAAGTTAGAAAAGACTCAAAGGTATGCCACCAGGGTAGTCCCCGAGCTGAGAGGAATGAGCTACGAGGAAAGATTACTGGAACTAAACCTCACGACACTGGAAGACAAGAGTTAGGGGAGACATGATCACTACCTATAAAATTCTCAAAGTAATTGACAGGGTAGATAAAGATAAACTGTTTAACACTGGTGGTACGCGAACAAGAGGACACAGGTGGAAACCGAGAACCCAAATGAGCCACAGAAACGTTAGAAAGGACTTTTTCAGTATCAGTAGTTAACGGATGGAATGCATTAGGCAGTAATGTGGTGGAGGCTGACTCCATACACAGTTTCAAGTGTAGATATGATAGAGCCCAGTAGGCTCAGGAACCTGTACACCAGATCCGACTGTACAGAATCTCTACAACAATCGCCTAGTTATCTTTGCAGAGGTTGAGCTCTGGCTCTTTGGTACTGCTTCTCAACCGTCAATCAACTGGTAATTACCTAAGTGTTAGGTAATTACACTTAGGTAATTACAGTCGACTGACAGTTGGAGAGGCAGGACCAAAGAGCCAGAGCTCAACCCCCGCAGGCACCACTAGGCGAGTACACACTGAATACACAATAAAATCCCATTAAGGTAAAGTATCACACAAACTGAGGTAGTAAAGTTAGCCGTGGTGAGTGGTAACTAACCTGTGAGCCGGCCGAGCTGACCCGGGCGGTGGTGCCGAGACATTTAGTGGTCCCTGGTGCTCTATGACCCGCTTCTGTGAGGCCCTGAATAACCCGGCCTGGCCCACTCTGACCCAGCACTGCCCTCGCCACCGGCCACCTCAGCATCCTGCTCTACACTCCCCTGATACCTTAGGGGGTCAACACCTGCTCTTCGTCAGCCAGTCGCCACACTTATCTTCCTTCTCAATATTCTATCTTGTCACCCCTTTGGAAAACACTATCTTATCTATATGCTGAAGGTGCGAAATGGTTGTTGTGTGGTGGTGATGACTTCACAAGTGTTGTTGAAGGAGGCGCGTCACTGCTGATAGTTAAGGAAGGCGTGAGTGGTGTTTATAACAGTGTGCCTTGAAGTAACACCTCGCCCGTGATGGTGGTGAGGGGGAAACTGTGCTCAGAGGAGAGAGCAGCGGTGGCGGCGGCCACGGGGCGCTTATCCTCCCCCACTGTCTAACGTTTTCTATAATTATGTTGTCTGTATGAGATTTGCAATTTGTTTTATGTGTATTGTAACTTAATTAGCTCAATGAATTGTGGGGTTCAATCCGTGAGCCCGTTATGTTCTTCTGTAACCCTTTCCTCTACCGCCCACAAGATGGGTATGGGGTGCATAATAAAGGAACTAAACTATGTGTGTCTCTGTAACCCACTACCTCCCACAAAATGGGTATGGGGTGGATAATAAAGGAACTAAACTATCTATGTGCCTCTATAACCCACTACCGCCCACAAGATGAGTATGGGGTGCATAATAAACGAACTATGCCATCTATGTGCCTCTGCAACCCACTACTACCCCACAAGATGGTTATGGGGTGCATAATAAACGAACTATGCCATCTATGTGCCTCTGCAACCCACTACTACCCCACAAGATGGGTATGGGGTGCATAATAAACGAACTAAACTAAAAACTATGTATCACAAGCTACGTGAATTTAGAGAGAGCTCCACAGCTCTATCCAGTGTTCAAGAGATGTAAATAATCTATAGTTAATTATCATTAAGATTACATTACTTGATGCTTATTTTAGTCAGTATTAATTAATCAAGATTAACCTGGTAATTTTGTCTTTATTAATTCCAAAATCTTTTGTTCATAATATTTTTGCATTTCATGCTATAGTTATTATTATATCTAGAACTTTTTAGTAAATTTGATTAATATTAGTCATTTATTGGAATAAATTGTGTTCATATTTTTCTTAAGTTCATGTTAATTATAGAATCATAACTAAGCTAATTAGTTATCATTAAGATTATATTACCTTAAGATTATTTTAGTCAGTATTAATTAAGATTAACCTTGTAATTTTTTTTTCTTCTAATTCCATAATCTTATTGAATATTATTCTCGTCAATCTTTATCGTTTTTTTTTTACTAGACTTCTGTATCCTTCTTGTCTAATTACAGTGATCTTTATTTTACTTGCTTATATGTGTATTTGCATTTTTTCTTTTTTTCTTTTTCTATAGTTATTTTATATTTACAGCAGATTTAGTATTTTACTGTTCTGTAATTGCTTACCTTATTGTATCTCGACTCCATTGCATCTACATGCAAGCTGATGTTGATCCTGAACTAAATCTGCTATCACAAATCTACAATAACCAGCATATTGATCATCACTACTGCAAGTAATACACAGCAATCCTTCCAAACAACAAACTACAAAATATCACTTGCCTATCAGTTTTCACCCAAAATGTCAAATCACTTAGTAAACATTTTGATGATACAAATTCACTACTCACAGCACTTAGTACTGTACTAAACTATTGTTCATTATTTTAACAGAAACATGGCTAAGGAAAGACCATACCCTACTTTACAACTTAGCTGGTTATAAAGCTATTCACAACTGTAGACCTAATAAAAAAGGAGGTGGCACAGCTATATATTACCAAGATACCTTCATCTGCAATAGTGTCATTAGCGACAGAGATAACTACTGTGACAATACCTTTGCTCAGTTCTCAATTAAATCCCTTAAATCCTCCTTGACTATTGGAGCTATCTATAGAATTCCCAATACTAATATACTGTAGCTGCAGTATATTCTAAACTAAACTAACTAAAGGAATCTTATCATAAACAACAATCTCAACAAAAATGACATCATTCTAGGAGGTGACTTCAATATTGACCTGTGTTAAAAATTAGCCCTTAAGTCGACTATTTCCTAAACAGCATGAACTCCTGTATGCTAATCCCCACAATCACAAGCCCAAACGAGTCACTCAAACATAAAGCAGTCTCCGTGGTGTAGTGGTAAGACACTCGCCTGGCGTTCCGCGAGCGCTTTATCATGGGTTCGTATCCTGGCCGGGGAGGATTTACTGGGCGCAAATCCTTAACTGTAGCCTCTGTTTAACTCAACAGTAAAATGAGTAGTTGGTTGTAAAAACGATTCTTCGTGGTGGGGATCGTATTCCAGGGAACATATCTTGGTTATCTTGAGATGATTTCGGGGCTTTTTAGTGTCCCCGCGGCCCGGTCCTTGACCAGGCCTCCACCCCCAGGAAGCAGCCCGTGACAGCTGACTAATACCCAGGTACCTATTTACTGCTAGGTAACAGGGGCATAGGGTGAAAGAAACTCTGCCCATTGTTTCTCACCGGCGCCTGGGATCGAACCCAGGACCACAGGATCACAAGTCCAGCGTGCTGTCCGCTCGGTCGACCGGCTCCAAATATAGACAGCCCGTACAGGACTCGAACCTGTGACCTCCAGTGGGATAGCTCCATAGAATCTACGGTACTATGTCTGGCGCTCTACCAACTGAGCTAACGGACACTAACGGACTGAGCTAACATAGAATTAAGGACTTGCCCGAAATGCTACGCGTACTAGTGGCTGTACAAGAATATAACAACTCTTGTATATATCTCAAAAAAAAAAAAAGTGCTGCTACCTTGGATCACTTATGGACTAACATAACAGCTCTCCTTGCATCCAGTATAATCACTGACAGAACAACTAACAACTATCCTACCTTTCTCATAGCAAACAGACATAACACCACCAGATAACAAGAAACTTACTTTCAGGCTACACAGTGATGCACCAATAGGTAATCTCACAAATGCACTTATTTATTTATATCTTAAATAACAACTCTTTATTTTCTATGTTTTAACCATTGTTTTATCCATTCCAGTATTCTCTTATTTATTCTATGTGCCTATAATTTCCTTGCCAGTCTCATTATTTATCTTGTCAAAAGCTTTAGCAAAGTGAGAAGCTACATCTACTGGAGGTCCTGTGTCTGAATAGACGGTTACTATTTCCAGAAATGTGAGCAGGTTAGCGAGGCAGAATCTATTTTTAACAAACCCTATGTTGTATTGATTTTACAAGATTGTTCTCCAAGATGTATAATTTCCTTCCTTGGGATTCTCTCCATGACCTTGCAGATGTGGGATGTCAAGCTGATCAGATGGTAGTTTTCTGCCGAGCTCTTTCTGCCTTTTGAAACTGGGTGTAACATTTGCATATTTCCAATCCAGGGATTTTCTGAAAAGGGGTTTCAGTGGTATGCATAGTGCATTTGTCAGTTCCTTTTCGATTTTGGATTGAACGCCATCCACACCTTTGGCTTCTGAGTCTCTCTAGTTTGTCAATGCTCTTCCTGATTGTGTCCTATGTAATGGGTATATCCCATAATTCATTCTCGTCACCACCACCTTCAAACATTTGTGGGTGTTATGGGATGTCATTCAATCTTTCTAGTGTAAACACTGATGTAAAAGTATTCATTCAGTGTTTGCTGCCCTTCTATCATCCAATATAATTTGGTTAGTCTCATCTTTTAGGGATCCTACAGAGTCCTTTGTTTGGATTTTACTACGTATATATACATAGAATGATTTTGGATCTTCTTTAATGTTTTGGGTGTTTTCTTTCTTAGTTTCTTTTGGTTAATCTGATTTCCTGGGTAGCTGAGTTTAATGTTTTTTTTATATATACTGTATCATAATCCATGATGTTCATTGTTGATTTATACCATCTCCAGATGTTCCATTTAGTTATTAGCTTTTTACTACTTGTGTCATCCATCTTGTTCCCTTTCTTATCTTTTTCTATTTTGGCACACATGTTTGTACAAGTTCAGTAATGACCTTTTTTAAATTTTCCCCATTATGTTTCCATGCCGTGATCACCTATTGGCTCCCTCCATGAGGTGTTTTGAAATTCCCCTCATTCCCTGAAACTTTCCTCAATGGTAATCTAGAAGGTCATCATCCTGGACCTTAACGAGTTTATGCAATTTTATTCCATCTTAGAATATTGTGATCATACGATGGAGTAAGTTTTATCTGCTACTGTACTTGAATTTGATCGAACATGCCCTCTTCTGAGGTTAGTACTAGGTCCAGAATGCTGTTACCTCAAGTGGGCTCATTCATATGTGAGAAATGAGTCCCACACCAGGTCTAGAAATTGGATCTCCTGTTTGTGATGTTATATTTACTCAATCTATTGTCTCGTGGTTAAAATCGCCCATTATAAGCATGTTTTGTGTGGATTCTAGCAGTAAAAGAGCATTGCCTTCTCTCCAGGTCAGCATTTTTTCCAGCTTTGAATGAGGCTGTTAGTGTGCAACAATATTCCACTCTAGAGAACACTGCTTTGAAAAGTATCAATGGTATAGCATCTCTTGTCTGGAAGGTTCTTGTTTATCCAACCTGTCACTTTTCTTGCAGTTGTGACACCAACTTTTTTGTGTTCTTTAAAAGTAAGGCCTTTTGACATAATCTTAAATCTTTTACATTGCTTTTTTTCCATAGTGTGGTTTGACTGTTTTATATGTGGTAGCTGCTTGTGATGGAGGCTAAAGCCAAGATATATAGAGAGGGTGTATCAGATCATTACACGTTTTGGGGTTAGAGGGTAATGCCCAATCTAATGTGCCACTCAAGGTAGAATAAACAGCTGGAGTTCGGTTCTATTGTTAGCACTTACAGTAGCACTTACATTATATAACAATGCCAAATGACATTCCTCAAACTTGCGCATAGCGAGTGTGGGTTAGACAAGTCAATCTATTAGGAGCCACACCACAAACCTACAAGGGAGCACCAAGGCATGAAGGTGAGAAACAAAGCAGGACACCCAGGCACTATGGACGCTTTTTGGAAGAACTGACACCAAACAGCACTTACAGTATAAATACAGCTGCAAAGGGCATCAGCAGAGTGCCGTATGACTGTGCATACCCTAATTCACACCACATGTAAACAATGCCCATGGTGGTTGTTGCACTCTAGTCAGGAGTCGCTACTCATACACTACCCTGGCAAGGTAGTGTATGAGTACCCCTGGTGGCTTGGCCTTTCAGGAGCAAATTCTTGAAAACACCTGAATACTGTAATTCTGTTAGTGCAGGAACAATGCCACACAGATGCTTAGGGAAGGGTTGACAAATTTGCAGCTCAAAGTACAGAATAAAATAAATCCACACAACAAGGCTTGCAAACACACTTGTGAGCAAATACAAATATAGGAACACAGACGCACAAGCAAATGGCCCCCACCGGAAAAAGTCCAAAGGATGACCATTACTTATCTTCAAAGAGAAGTGGGACTCACTATGACAGGTGATTGGGAAGAGTGACTGGAACTGCATTCTGTTACAACAGAAATGAGTGGATGCTGGCTTGAAGCCAAAACTGCTGCATATTAGTAGCTCTGCGCATCCACACTAGTGGGTGTTTCATACCCAGTTTCGAATGAACCATTTAATTTTTAGTGAGTCTTTTGTGGTGTCTGTTGGCTCAATCGATGCTTCATTTTCATGAACAATTCATTTGTCTGCAATGACTTATCTAATTTTCTGTCGCTTTTCTGGTGAGGGTGATCATACCAATCTTCTGATCTCTCTCTACCTCTTTTCCTGGTAGACCAACAGGATGCCTATGACTGATGTAACTGCATAATGGGAAGCTATCTCATTGATATGGCTTCAGAGGGCCACCAGGGTGCTTATCCCAGAAAAGATAAGTGTGCATATGATTGAGGAAAAAATAGATGCAGAGCTGATCTAGTAATACCCCATGGCTCACATCAGGGTCAATTAGTTTTCAGTGAAGTTTATATGCAACTCTCAAAGCAGTACAGTGCTGATAATGAATCGGTGGCAAGATGATTACAATCCATGTTTGTGATGTTAAAATTATCAAGAAATGGATGGTTCATACAATTTGCAAAAACCTGAGTAGAATTTTGAGATGCAATGTTCATGAGTGCAAAATTACATAATAGATGAACAACTAAAAAAATATATAAACATGCTATATATACATAATTATATTCAGTAACACATTTAAGGTAAATTACAAATCTTAATATTTATGATAAATTAGCAAAATCAAATTATATTTTGGATAATAAAATGTGTATATTCAGTTTTAAAATTATAAATAGTGAATATATTAATATTTTAGAAAAGTTTACATTTTATAAACAACATATGATAAATTTAGTTTTTTTTCATAGGAGTTCCAAATCACTATTGCTGTAAAGGTCGCGTGTTAAATCCAAATAATTAACAAAAAATCTGAACAAGATTCAAACTGCAACATGACTGACAAACATTACAAAAGGCTTAATGGTTTTCATAATTAAAACAATATTTATTGACTCCTAATCAAATCTCTAAAAAATGGTGCCATAAAATGTTTACATATAAAATAATGGAAACATGACAAAGATGTAGTAAAATTTCCTAATTCAAATTTTAAAATTGTTTAAGATACGTAGAGTACATATTGGCCGAGATGTGAGTTACTGCAAGAACAAGTGGGAGTACATCCGGTACCTGTACTCTGGTCACCGTGCCATTACCCACCTCACTGAGTTACTGCAAGAGCGGGTGAGAATACATCCGGTACCTGTACTCTGGTCACCGTGCCATTACCCAGCTCACTGTGCACACCTTAACCTCACAACTTGAAAAACTAATTTATGCTATCAATTTCATTTGGAAAACATATACTTTGAAGTTAGTTAAATTGTTATAGCTTCAGAATTTTAACTAAACTTGTTTTCAAAATTAAAGCTAAAGAAATATATTAAAGTCAGTTTTATACAAATACTGTATACTTAAATTTATATAAATAAATAAATTTTCACCACTGTTTATTATTCAATATAAAAGAAGTGCTAGATAATTATATTTCAAAGTCAAATACATCTGAATTCCACAGTTATATGAAATACAGGTATTGCACTAAAAGGAAAATAATTATATAAAAACTAGAATTGTAAAAATCCAATAAAATCTTACACACCAATGTCGTGACATGGGGTCATGCTTCTGCCCTTTAATTCAGTTGCAGACATGTGTTGTGATATATTATACATTTGACCGACGTAGCAAAACAGCAATGGTAATTTGTTCCTGGTATATTAAAATCTCTGTAAATAATCTGAAGTCAAATATAATTCTACTGTACAGCCATGGAAGATCATTTAGTCATGGTGATCTAAGGGTACCAATTCGTTTCTATATATTTATTTATAAAATATACTGTACTAATAATAGTTAATAATTTCAATAAATATTAATATTGTACAATAGTTTTTTCATGAATATTCAATGTTATGATCCTAAATCTACTCTCTCCCTATATATGTTGTCCAAATTTGAGATACGGTGAATCACAAATCTGAACATCATACATAGGGAGAAGTTATACCGTACAGTCCAAGTATCATTTCATCCAAGCTGGGAGAGTAACATCTGAAGGCCTCAGTTGCCGTTCTCCCTCCTGCAAAAAGATGTTGAGTGTTCTATGAAGAAGATGAGTTCCTAGCCGGCGCCTTTCAGCCCAGTGCCACGTGCTTGGCAAACCATAAAATGTTCCCTGGATGTTGTTGCACAAGTTTCCCAGTCCTATTGGAGTTACAGTTAATAGTACTATTAAATCATCATGTTAAGGGTGTTGGTTCTCTATTAAATACTTAAGTAAACAAGTTAAAATCAAATGCTGAATGTAATGTAATGCCCTTTTTCTTGTTAGGCCTTTTCATTAGCTCCTCCCCCCCCCCCTTCCTTCCAAATTAAGCACGGTTCAATCATGACTTTGGGAGATGCATCAGGCCTCTGAGACCCACCTTTGCCAACCAGGAGCCAGAACTACAATCTGGCTTTCTACAAAAGGAAAGGGAGCTTGGGGTATCAGAGGTCAACCCACAAACCGATAAAACCCAAGCATTAAATGTAATGAAATGCCTCTTTCACATTTGTCAAATGCCTTTGCAAAGTCTGTGTATACAACATTTGCATTCAAAAACTCTAGAGACAGAGCTGAGGAGGGTTAACAGGCCCAATCTGCTGAAAGAGGCATAGCCACAGAAAACACCCAGGTTTGGACACTGGGCCAGAAGCTGCAGAAACAAAGGCAGAGCCGCCCACCAAGGAACAAGAATGATCACCCTCCCTAAGTACGACTCCAGTCTGGACACCACTTGGAGCAAGAAATGAACCAGGGGTAAAGAGTTAAATGTGCCCTCTACTCCAACCAGCCCAGCTGAAAGGTTCAGGTCCCTGGATGGCCAGACATGACGCCCATGTTTAATATGACTCAGTAGTGGGAAGTTACCTTAGCAATATAGCTTCAGAGATTCACCAAGAGGATCCCCACCAGAAAAGTCTGTAAATTGTAAGGTCATGCAAAGCAAATGTATCATTAGAGTTATATAGAGGTTATTGAAATGAATTTAATGGTAGGAGAAAAAGAGGTCAGAAGATTCATACATTGAGAGTGTGTGTAACTGTTAAATGTATATTTTATATCACAAATCATTTGAAGCACACCACACCTAGTCATATGAAGTGTTGGGGGTATTGCAGTGGATGCTTTGCCAGTGTGATGGGGCCAATTCTACTTGATGTTACTTAGTGAGGAAGATACAGTGAATGGGGCATTTTTTTTTTTATACAATACTGTAGTTAGCCAACTTTTCCTCCATTGCTCTATTATTTTCCTCCTGGCTGTTGCCTGCACACCCTTTAGAGTACAGCTGTACAAGAGCAATTATAGCTGTTTTGAGCTTTAAATGCAGCTATAATTAAGAAATATTTAGTAGACACACTTATATTAACACGTTAATAAAATATTACAGTAGTAGTGTTACAGTATCTAATTCATCATATAGTAAAAAGCAAATTTCTGTTTTTATCATTTCATAACACCGTGTTTTGGGCTAATGTACTATTGTTTAAGGATATGCTGATGGCCACACATTAAATTTAAAATTTGAACCAATCATCCTAATTAAAGGCACCTGCAATTCTGTCAGAAATTAAAAAACCAGCGTTGAATGTAATGAAACGCTATTTTCTGGGTGAGACCCAGAGGCTCCCTGGAGCTATCCAGGCTGATATGCTAATGTCAGACTTTGGCATCAGTCATGTGTATGGAGTTCTGTGGGCCTACCGTAGACCATGAGCCAGAAATTGGCCCCATCAGAAGAAGCACTGAGGAGCAATGACCAATAGAAACCCCTGTGTGGTTGGAAGCATTCTAAGTCTGCCATTGACCGGGTTAGGCACCCAGAAAGGTAAGCATCCCAAAACAAACCCCTATTCTGGTGAAAATTGTAACAAAAAGCCGAACAAGTGGATAGAACTCCCCAAACTGAAATGGGCAAACGAGTATGACATCACACGCCGCCGCGCCGCTGTCTGTGCAGCTCCCCCCTCCCCGGCAGGGGGAAGGGGGAGCCCCAGATCCCTGCACCGGCAATCTACCTCTCAGTTCTGAGACTGGACTGGACATTTGTCTGTCAAATTAGACAGCAACGCCATCTATGGAGTGGATAGGTGGGCGTTTGCGTCTAAGCCTGTAAGTGAGGTGCCCTAGAGTGTAACTAGTACTGATGACGTGTCTGATTACAGAGTCGACCTGGGACTGCTGTAATGGACGTTGGATCAGTCTACCCAAGGCAGCCGTAGAATTTCCACGAGTTTGCTGCTGAAGCTGTGCAACCCGTTCTCGCAAATTTAATAAGTCAATATTGACTTATTAAATATGTGCATAGGTGACATACTTAACATAATAGATGCCCTTAAAAAGATTCATAGAAAACACCGACCTTACCTAACCTTGTTAGTATTTTAAGATAAGCATCTTATTGCTTCGTAATTACAATTATTACCTAACCTATAATAGGTATAGGTTAAGTAATAATTGTAATTACGAAGCAATAAGATGCTTATCTTAAGATACTAACAAGGTTAGGTAAGGTTGGTGTTTTCTATGAATCTTTTTAGGGGTATCTATTATGTTTAGTATATCACCTATGCACGTAGTTAATAAGTCAATATTGACTTTACGAATTTGCGAGAACGGGTTGAGCTGTGAGTCTCCCCCCTAAGGCGAACAAGGGAGACAGAACACCCAAGCACACAAAGGGCGGCCGAAAACTAAGCAGTAAACAGCCTAGTAGGAGCAGAACCCAAGAAACTTGTGGAAGGTTGCACCAAGCCCCAAGGGCAGTACTTACTGGGCACCTAGGGAAAGAAACCCTAGGCACATGCAGCCCAAGTACTGAAGAATCACTCCTGGCTCACGCACCACCTAGAAGATAGTCACCACACACACAAGGTACAGTGCTGAAACAACCACTGGAGCCAGAGCACACGACTGTTGCCTATAGCATTAGCCTCAGAACTGAGAGGTAGTTTGCTTGCGCGGGGGTCTGGGGCTTCCCCTTTTCCCTACCAGGGAGGGGGAAGCTGCGCAGACAGCGGCGAGGGGACGTATGACGTCATACTCGTTTGCCCGTTTCTGTTTAGGGAGTTCTATCCACTTGTTTGGCTTTTCATAGCAATTTTCACCAGAATAGGAGTTTGTTTTGGGACACTTACCTTTCTGGGTGCCTGACCCGGTCAATGGCAGACATAGAATGCTTCCAACCACACTGGGGTTTCTATAGGCCATTGCTCCTCGTGTCTCTTCTGAGAGGGCCAGGTTTTGGCTTGTGGTCCCCAGTAGGCCCACAGAATTCCATACACATGACTGATGCCAAAGTCTGACATTAAACATTAACATATCAGCCTGGATAGCTCTGGGGAACCGACGGGGCTCCCCCTAGAAAAATTGTACAATATTATGGATATAAATAAATACTGTCTTGGCAAGAGATTAAATTTTTTTATGCAATTTTTTCAGAGGTAAGACAGTTTATATTCAGATTTAGATGGTCTAGCATCTCACCTATTGCAGAAATCATGGCAGCCTCCCTTGTCCATGCCTCCACAGGGATAGTGTTCTGAAACACGTGCAGTGACACCACGCCAACACCGTCTGACCAGATATCATGAATCCTCTTAATCTTCTCACATTTCTGAGGATAAATAAATTCGGTGTAAGAGCCAATTTCAAAATTTACCATTCATATCACATTTAGCATGCATGTAAATAAATTGAAATGTTAAATGAAGTTTGATTCATAATGATTCAATACTTAGGAAAACAGCCCCATCCTCTAAATAAAGGCCCAAAAGTCCATTCCATGCACCCACCAAACCCCCTGTTAATGAATGAAAAACAGGTTTACACATGACTCAACTGATGATGTCCGAACACTTCCAAAACAAGCGGTTTGCTGACAAACTTTGTTCGATCCACAATGTTGTAAATAATTCACCCATGTACTACAAATATTGTACAAATAATCACCAACAGAACCTAAACACCTAACCTAACCAATGCCTAAATATGCACAGTATGCTAATACAGTACAGTATCTAACAATATTAATTTATATTTGAGAAAATTCCTATTTTGAATAAACATGTTAAAATTGATGAATGCGTCTTTGGGCTCAACTGCTGGATGGAATGGACTTGGTCTGAGGACGGGTTGAGGAAAAGTAATACATCTGTATAGCATTAAATATTACAGACTGGTAATAAATCAATAAAAAAAGTTAGTGTTGACTGGGAATAATATGCCACTTTCTAGTGGGCCATTCTGTAGCTTCCCAATGTTACCCAAAAGCAACCAAGCCATGGGTAACATAATAAGGCTCTAGAGAGTTACGAATGCCTGCCAGGAACCATGACCAGAATCTGACTCTCCCAAAGAGATGAAGGAAAGCCTGGGTACAGTTATCATAGATTGCCACATACAGTATACACTAAAATCCCACCAGAACACAAAAAAAAGTCACACAAAACAGCCTGGTGGATCAGACCAGCAACCAGGAGATTTCTGACCAGGCTTTGGTCAGAAACCAGTCCACGGGGTCACTTAGCCCCCAGAATCTTCAACAGGTAGGTGAATCCCAGAAAAAATAAAAGGCTACAAAATGCCTGTAGTGCACTTGAGAGAGAGATGCCAAGTTAATATGTTGTCAGTCATACTGGTAAGAAGATAAACAGTGGTAAGATCAACAAAACAACAAAGGAGCCAGTATATGAACCAGACTGTGTCATGGACCACATCATAAATAAGCATTTAGTTGAAAAGTGTGACAAGATGGTTGGCACTGTTGAGTGTGTATGCCAAACTGTCATGTGGACCAAGATGTTTTTCTACCTTGTTGATGTAACCATGCTAAACAGTTCTATCACTGCTATCGTGATGTATCAATGTCGTGGCACAGTTTTCTCGAGTGCATGCCTGGGAACACCCAGCACATTGGTTCGAACCTTATCACAGCTCCTACAGATTTTCTCAAAGTGCAACAAAGATATTCATGTTATAACCAGAGGCATTGCCACCCCAACATTGCCTAATGCTGCTCCAGAGAGAGAATGGCGTTCAAACACACTTTTCAGCTACATAAAATAGAATACAGTGTATATACCAGCTCCTGGAAAGCATGTAAGAGGCCAACTTGAGTACATTGGTTGTAGAAACACACAAAGGCCAAAGACATGAAAAGTAGTGATGACATGGTGCAGAGAGTGCAGTGCTATCCTGTGTCATGTAAACTGCTTCAGTGAATATCCCACTTTCCAAAAATTCTGATTGCTTTGCAATGGAACAAACATTTATATATACAGTGGTACCTCGGCTTACGAGTGCCCCTGGTTACGAGTTTTTCGGGTTACGAGCAGGATTTGCTTGTAAAATTTGTATTGGGATACGAGGGTTGCCTCAGGATACGAATTTAGTTGATACACATACAGGCCGACCTAGCACGTGGTGGCACGGCAATCACCGCTCAGTTTGCCAGTGCCTCGCACCCAGTGACTATCCCGCCTGAATTCTTCACAAGGATTTACCATTTATTTTCGGAGTTTTTTGCTATTTGAGCATAAAATTTGTTATAATATACATCGCAATGGGTCCCAAGAAAGCCAGTGGTAAGGTTCAAGGCAAGACATCGCATGTGAGGATGACAATAGAGGAAAAGTAAGAGATCATTCGGAAGCATGAAAATAGTGCACGTGTTGTTGAACTTAGTAGGCAGTTACAACAAATCCACATCAATGATATGCACTATACTTGCCAAGAAAAAGGACATTATGACTGCTAATGTGGCAAAAGGAGTATCAACAATCACGAAACAAAGGCCACAAATACTTGAGGAAGTTGAAAAGTTGTTATTAATTTGGATACACAACAAGGAGTTAGCAGGTGATAGTGTTTCAAAGGCCATCATTTGTGAGAAAGCTGGGTATTGCACGAAGACCTTGTAAAGAAAACCCCTGGAACGAGTGATGCAGATACAAGACTTTAAGGAGAGCAGGGGACGGTTTGAGAAATTTAGAAAAAGAAAGTGGTATTCATAGTGTTGTGAGGCATGGGGAGGCTGCCAGCTCAGACAAACCAGCGGCTGAAAGATTTATTGAAGAATTTAAAGAGTTTGCAGAGGCTGAGGGATACCTACTGCAACAGGTGTTTAATTGTGATGAAACAGGACTGTTCTAGAAAAGATAGCCTAAGAGGACATACATTACCAAGGAGAAAAAAGCATTGCCCGGACACAAGCCTATGAAAGACAGGTTTACGCTTGTGCTGTGTTCAAATGCGAGTGGCGATTTGAAAATTAAACCCTTGCTAGTGTATCATTTTGAAAATCCAAGGGTTTTCAAACAGTAAAAAGTGCAGAAAAAAACATAGTGTGTGATGTGGAGGGGCTAATAATAAGGCATGGGTGACTAGTATTTTTTTTCAGAGAGGGTGAATGAAGTGGTGTGTCCTGCCATAGAAAAATATCATGCAGGAAAAACATTTGACACTCAAGGCCCTGCTTCTCCTCGACAATGCTCCTGCTCATCCTCCAGACTTGGAAGATGAATTGTTGCAGAGATACAGTAATTTTCTCACAGTAAAATTCCTTCCTCCTAACACCACTCCTCTAATTCAGCCTATGGACCAGAAAATCATAGCAAATTTTAAGAAACTTTATGAAAAGGCACTTTTCCGGAAATGTTTTGAAGTGACTGAAGCCACAAACCTCACCCTCAAAGAGTTCTGGAAACACCATTTTAACATTTGTAGTTCTTTAAAACTCGTTGACAAAGCCTGGCAAGAAGTGACTCAAAGAACCCTGATCTCTGGCTGGAGAAAATTGTGGCCTGAATGTATGCCAGAACTAGACTTTGAGGGGTTTGACCCTGTAAATGATATGTCCATTGTTGAGGAAATTGTTACTCTGGGCTGCCAAATGGGCTTGGAATTGGATGGTGATGATGTGGATGAGTTGGTGGAAGAAGACAACAAAGAACTGACCACCAAAGAACTCCAAGCCCTTTAAAAAGGAACAGCAAGAAGACCCAGCTGAGGATATTTCTCCAGTGGAGGAGGATGAGGCAGTAGCAAATGTCCCTTCCGCAACCAAGAAGTGGTGTCAGATGTGGGAAGAGATGCAAACTTTTATTGAAAAGACTCATCTAGAGAAAGCTGTAGTAGGCCATTGCATTAATCTTTTCAATGACAATGTGATGCCTCACTACAGAGACATCTTGCACAGAAGGGAAAAACAATCTTCCATGGACAGATTTGTTGTAAGAACATCGAGCAGTGAGCCACAACCAGGACCTAGTGGTATGCAGGCAAAACATGCCAGAGAATGCACCCATTGAGAGGTCCTCACTGCCTGATGTTATAATGGAAGGGGACTCTCCTTCCAAACAGTAACAGATCTCCTCCTTTCCCCCTCCTTACCATCTTCCATATGCCAACAGCAGTCATCAGCAATGGTAAGTAATAACTTGAACATAGTTTTGTAGTGTAGATTTTGATGAATTAGGTATAAAATTTATTTTGAAGTGAGGTTTTTGGGTAGTCAGGAATGGATTAATTCATTTCCCATTATTTCTTATGGGGAAATTAGCTTCGGGTTATGAGTTTTCGGGTTACGAGCTGTCTCCAGGAATGGATTAAACTCTTAAACCGAGGTACCCCTGTATAGTGAATGTGGAGATATAACAGCAAAAATAGTTTTGTAATTTAATGTAAAATAAACTATTTTGGTGTGCATACTAATAACACACATGATAATATCAATGTTCCACAAGTTTTAGTACATAGAACTTCAAATGACACCCTAGTGCACACTAAGTGAAAAAAGTGAAAACAACAGATCACTAATAATGAAATTAAATTATCAAAGAATATACTGTATATTCATGTCAACTCCTACTGACTGAATGGCCTGCTTGACCCTTTTGGGTGCTTGTTCAGGAACGAGGATAATTTTGTGATACCGTGAGATTTCTTCGCTCCAGAAGAGCGAAGAAATTTTTACTGTTACCTACCAGTAAATAGTTACCTGGGAGTTAGTCAGCTGTCACAGGCTGCTTCCTGGGGGTGGAGGTCTGGTCGAGGACTGGGCTGCAGGGACACTAAAAAGCCCCGAAATCAACTCAAGATAACCACCGTAGCCAAGGTAATGTTTTCTGGGGGAAACCCCTTATGGCTTCCTGAAGCTATGACTCCCAACTACTAGGTCATATCAGCCATGGAGTTCTGTTTGGCCAACCAGGGACCAGCACCAGAACCTTGGCCCCACTCCTCATCCTAACAGAGAACAGGTGGCATTCTGCCACCCCCACCAGGAAAGCATCCTGAAAGTTAGCAAACTAGAACAGGCCACTAATGGATTCAAAAAGTCCAAAGCCTCAAAACTGCCAAACAAACTTCCTAACATTGTAAACAAAGGATAAAACCTTGAAACAAACATGTGCTCATTCACTAGTTTGGGGAGGATGGAGGGGCTCGAGCTCACTGGCAACGCCATCAATTTTGTCATTGATGCAGTGTGACCAACACATTTGCTGAAGGGCTCTTGAATTGTCAGCAAGCCATGGTAAGTCCCAGTGCTTTTCTGGGACAAGCTAAGTCCCAGCTAAGTTTTCAGCTAAGTGCTGGGCATTTTGGACTTTGTCATATGTAGCCTGTTGTCCCGTGTAGCCTGTTGCCTAATGCTGCTCCAGAGTGAATGGCTTTCAAGAACACTTTTCAGCTACATAAAATAGAATACAGTGTAAATACCAGCTCCTGTAAAGCATGCAAAAGGCATGGAAAGCATGTTTTGGCGTCGCGTGCATCTGGCTAATACCGAGCTTGGAGTTGCATGTGCTTAGGGCTAACAGGGGCTCCTCCAGGAATCATATTTCTAAACAATACTACGTTTATAATATGTAGAAGAAGAAATCTTTACCTTATTGCCATTATTTTGCTTCTTGATAGCTTCATAAAGGTGATAGTATGGCCGACATCTTGACCCTTTTCCTATGTAAAATATGGCTGAAATGAAACAACGCAGCTTCTCTACTTCATCCAAAACCGGTGCTCTGAAAAAACAATGATCATTAATATAAGTTTTCTCCAGCTAAAAGTTTCAACTGATTGTAAATTATTATATTCTACATACCTTGCTATTTTCCAGTTACTGTAATTGTAAGTGCATCACATTTTTTTCACTATCTAGACTTGGTGCCAAGTATTAGGCTTATATAATAATGAATAATAATAATAATTATTTGTTTTGTCAGGGACAGAAAGCCTGGGTGTGTGTAGATTCAGTTCCTTTAGAAAATAAATGATGCATAAAAGCACGAATTCTCGGCTGAGTGCTGTGAATATTTGCCTTCAGCTGTGAATATCATAACCAGTAGTGTTCACTGATAAATCAACCTTATACATAGTTTTTATTTCAATTAGGATCATCTTTGATACTATCATCGTTAAGTAATTACTGTACAGTTACCTGTACTTTTTTTATTCATCATTGGTGGTGTTGTGGCCTCAAACTACACAGTGGTGCTTTGAGCTCCTGCTACATGCACCTAGACTTGGTCACTGACAGTACTGAAGCTCTTACAGTCAGGAAGGATGCAGACAATTTATTTTCAAGACGTACCTGTTTACTGGAGTTCTGAGAAACAGGTTGTGAGTCCAGTGTGTCTCCAGGAGTTTTCAATAATTCCCTATACTATATGTGTACCTACAAGTGAATTTTTTCTGTGAGCACACCATCCATCTCGGTTAGTGCAGTGCAAGGGTTAAGGTGTAACAAAATAAAAAAATTATTCGGGAAACTTCAAACTGCTTCAACCCTCTATGCTTTACTCTACTGTTACCTGAATGGCAGGTCCTGGGTAATCCTAGGGTCAAGCAGCAAATAGTTGAAACAAGTTTTGTTTGTGCCATCTCTCCAGTGTCGTGTGGGGTCAGGTTGGCAGAATGGAGCACTCATAACCTTCTCCAGTGATGACCAAGATTCCCAGTTTACTGAGAGGGGATCGTCCAGTGCTGCTTGTAGCTCACGGGAATACTTTGGAATTGCTAAATGAAAATGAGGGTGAAATATAATTAGTCAAAGAACCTTTTTTTACAAAACTCATTGGAGCAACAAACCAGCATTGAATGTAGTGAAACACCACTCTCGGGTAGTTTTCTTGTGGCTCTCCGAAGCTATCTCACTGAGATGGATCCCACTGCTGGGTCACATTAGTTACAGGAGTCCTGTTTGACTTACTGGAGACTAGAGCCAGACCCTGCCCCCCCCCCCTTCCTCAGAGGCACAGGAAGCAGGGAATGATCAATTATTAACACCCTTACAAGGAATGTGTCCAGAAAGTCTGTGAAGCTTTATAGACGCTTACTTGAACAAGGCCGGGTCAATCAACGAAGCAAGGTCTGAGTTCTGCAGAAAGTTCTGAAGCAGGAATCACACGAATTACAGAGGATGCAACAAGTAATGACAGAAACCTCCAGATATAAGACAAGTCTGAAGAGCTGAATGGCACTTCCTGGAAGGACTTGCTAAGTAATCAAATTCATACATAATGGATGGGGGGATAGAAAATCGCCCTCCTGGAGCAAAATACCCTCCAGAGAAGGGAACCAACATTCAAAAAGAGTTGAAAAGCACCCTACTTGGTTCCAACCACCCCACCCCCAGCCATTAAAGCGAGTCATGATGGCACTGGGGGTAGAGGGGAACAATATTCCATGCTAATGCCTGAGAAAGAAAGACATTGTCCCTAGCAAAGTCCACACTCACGGACATGATGAGTCAATCCTTGAGGAGCCACGTTATCCCCACAGGTAAAATTACCAGAGCCTGATGGGGACTATCCATGTAGGACACCCAAGAACTAAGGAAACTCACAAAAAGAACAGACACCAAATGCAGCCTACAGTGGTGCAGTGGTAACACACTTGCCCTGCATTTTATGAGTGATTTGGCCTAAATTCGTATCCTGACCAGGGAGGATTGACTAGGCACCAATTCTCAACTGTGTACTCCCCTGTTCATCCAGCAGTGATTGGGTACATGGTTGTTAAACAATTGGCATGTCATATTTCAAGGAAAATTAGTGGGTAAGGCTTACCATGAACTATGAGATAAAGTTCTCAGCCTCCTAACAGGAGTCAGCAGTCATCTGTTCCTGTACCTGTGTTACAAAAATCTCAGTTATGAAGGGTGTCTGTGACATGCCATATAAACAAGCACACACATGTACCCTAGCACAACCAAATAGGATGCTCCCAGCCTAGGGCCCCATGCAGAGAAGTCAACAACTCATTCATTGCCAAGGCAAGATCCTTACTTAAATGATGCATCAGAGGAGTGAACTTAACACACCAGAGAAGGAACTATGTTAATGCAGGAGCAACACTGGTGGAGCACTCAGGGAAGGTCACCCTGAGCAAATGCAGTCTGTAGCATAAAAATTGCCAGATCTACAGAAGATTGCTGGGAAGTAAACATTCATGTGAAGCAAATACTAGAAGGAAAAGAACTAACAAAAAAATGACTCCTGCAGGATAAAGTTAACAAAGTGGCTGGCACTTAGTTGAGAAATGGTTGGATCTGCTGTGATAGTTGGGGACCCAAGGAGCACACTACTGGATTCGATCACATCTACACTTGTCATATACCTGTCAATGATTATGAGGAACAAAGTCCTAGCAGCCTTCTTGCTTTCTGGTCTCATGTGGGCTTATTTCATTGTGTAGATTTGGAAGAAGTCCTAGTATTTTCCAGGTGTAAATTATTATTTCTCTCTTCTGCCTGTGCTCTAAAGAAAACAGATTTAAAATTTTAAGCAGTCCCAATAATTTAGATGTTTCATCGAGTGGATTCTAGCAGTAAAAATATGTTGTGTGCTCTCCATGTCTGCAATTTCTCCAGCTTTGAATGGAACTATTAGTGTGCAACAATATTCCACTCGAGAGAGCAGTATGTCTTGAAAAGTATCATTGGTATGGTATCTCTTCTTTGAAAGCTTCTTGTTATGCAACCTATCATTTTTCTTGCAATTATGACAGCAACTTTGTTGTGTCTTTAAAAGTAAGGTCTTCCAATGTGATTACTCCTAAATCTTTGACACTGCATTTTCTTTCAATAGTGTGGTTTGAACATCAGTAACAGTAACTTTAGAGCCAGCTGTGGCTCTGAAGCCAGCCCACAGCTGGTGGCCATCAGTATTAACAGATTCAAGCTAGTTTCAAGTGAATTAACTGTTTTGACCAAATTGTTTGTGGAGTCATTTGGTTGTTTCATGGGCTCATTTCTTATGAACCTTGCAGTTGTCTGTAAAGCTTCAATGACTTTTCTAGATACTTTCCCAGTGAGGGTGACATTAATCATCCACTGCCTCCTGTACCTCCTTGAGGAAGCCAGGGTCTGACTATGGTCTGTGGTAGGCCAAACAAGACTCCTGCAATTGATGTGACCCAGTATTGGGGAACTATTTCAGCAAGATAGCTTTGGGAAGCCACAAAGCAGCAGCCCTTAGAAAACCTAGCTTAATGTATTGAGGTCATTGTCCTACCTTAATGGAAGTGTGCTAGAGGGCTTAGAACGCTAAGGGGATCACACTCACCAATATCTAATTTTGGTGCAAGGCTGTGAAGCAGCTCTACCCTTAAGACTGTGTCAAGAATCATTAAGTGAATCATTAAGGGATTTGTGTAACTTAGTATGTGAGTAGTGTGGGGAAAAGAGTTTGATTGAAAGCATAACTTAACACTAATTTATTAAAGTAAATTAACACTATTAAACACATTCCTTTACGTTAACAGTGTATCACGGCCACAAAAGCTAAACACACACCCAGCAGGACACGATACAATGAGGCTTTGGTGTATAATAAGAATTTGGTCTCTGCTACTTGTAAGGCCACATAATAAACTATCTGAACACTTGTGATAATCTCTCTTTAGCACTGGCAAACACAAGGGAATTCAACTGGTATACAGTGGTACACTTAAAACACTTCTGTCAGTTAAAATGCAAGCACTGCAGTGATATCATCTTAACACAGAACTGTAACAGATGAAAGTACAATACAATAATATACAGCATAAAAAATCACAATTCATGAAATGAATATGATGAATATGAATCACAATATGAAATGACAATACAGTACTGTATACACAATGTTATTGTTATGCAACTGGTCTACTGACCACGTACTAAGTACGTACTGTACCGAGTCCAGCTTCAGGGCCTGGGAATAACCAGGAAACCCACCGAAGGGATGAGGTTACCTTGACCACACCCGAGGCCAACCAACCAACAATGTCAGGGAAGAAGCCTGGCCCAACACTACGAACCCTAAATATGGGAAAGGAACCAACCAGTTCCATAACAGGCTGTGAGAAATAACCTGAAAAGCCCACAAACAAGAGCTGGAAAAAGAGTCAGATGCCCCCCCTCCCACTTCAAATAGTACTCACCTACTTCAAATCAAAATGTTTATTCAGGTAAAAGTACATACTGTACATACATACAAGATGAGTTACAATGTTGAATTTCTAGAAAGAGCTAGTACATACAATGCCTAAAGCCACTAATACGCACAGCATTTCGGGCAAGGAGTTGTGTTCAGGGAGGTTGAGCTTTGGCTCTTTGGTCACCCTCTCAACTGTTAATCAACCGATAATAGTGGTATCAAAGGGGTAAACAACAAAAATGCCGGCATGAATCCCGAGAGAAACCAGCCTCCTCATGAAGCGCAATGACCCAGGAACTTGATCCACCCAAGGACCTACCCTGACCAACAGCAGGCGAGGTTCCCTCCTGAGCAGCCTGCCTCTGAAAGGGAACAGAACCCCAAGAATAACAACTAATCAGTCGGATTCTTAAAGTGCCTTGCGTGTCATTAGAGGCCTGGCATAGTTTCTAAGGCTTGGACATTTCCAGGTTGTAACATTGGAGAGTGTCATGATATGAGTCGACGTATCCTAGGCCAGCCACTTTGTTGACAGTTGTCAGCCAAGTGTGCAGCTGTGAGGTGTATTAGTGAACCAAGGGGATGAGTTTGATGCCCCAGGGTGGTTGTGAGGAACCAGCCCTTAATGAGGTACTTAAGTTATTACAAGAGTGGGGACCAAGAGTTAGAGCCCCAGGCTGACAGTGAGGGTAGCTGCATCCCTGTGCGAGGGAAATACAAGAGTTACAAAAGTGGGGGCCAAGAGGTCAAGCCTCGACTGGACAGTGAGAGTTGCCGCATCCCTGTATGAGAGACTGTAAAGTGAGCTTTCCAGAACACTGGGGTCCACAGAGCTGAGTACCAGGGTGTGTGTACTCATGTATATTACATATAGATTTTACACTAATATACTTATCCTATGAGGTGAATTGTTCTTATATATTGAATAATAAAATAACCTCAAACATATTAATACTATCAACATATACAAAGTAATACTATCATACAACATATCAACCATAGCCAACACCTATGTTAACTTCAGTGCTACACAAGCAGGAGGTGCTGCCAATCACCGGGAAGCAGCCAAGTCATGTAAATATGGAGACCTTGATCACCACTACAATTTTGTCCCCATTGCCTCAGATACACTTGGTGCCTGGGGTAAAAGTGCTGCAAGTTTTTCGAAGGAACTGGGGTCCAAGCTAATTGAAACAACTAAAGACCCTAGAGCCGCCAGTTTTCTCTTTCAGCGCCTTAGTGTGGCGATCCAGAGAGGAAATGCTCACTGCATCCATGGTTCCACCCCGCCATCTGAGGAGCTGGAGGAGCTGTACAACTTGTGACAAGTAGTCTTGTACCTCGCATGTAACCAATGTTGTAACCCTTTTTTGTGTAATGAAATTTTAAAATAAAGTTAGATATATATACACACACACTAAAAGAATAGGGGTGGTAGGGGAAGAAAATATCAAAGTGTTCAGTGAGGATCCACAAGGTCTTCTCTGAGTACTCATTATTTTCTTCTCTGAGGCTATGGGTCCCTACACTTGCACCAGAGGTGGTACCCCTTTTAGGTATATAAAAAAAAAAATATATATATATATATAGATATATACTGTATATATATACAGTACTGTATATATGATTTACTTATTCTTGGAGGAATGAAAGGTTGCCAGTAGGATTAGCCTGTAGGAACAATACTGACTTATACCGTATATATGAATACTGGTAATTATTGATTTAACTTCAAATTGATCTGTGATGGTTATGTATTCTCATGCGATGCCACATTGTGTTGACGCTTTAAGGCGAACCTTGTTAGGCTGGGACGAGTAGATATAGAAGTGCTTAGGGCATTATTATTATTACCGAGATAGTATATTTACGTATATTTTGACCTGCAGTAGGGGTACAAGTAACCTGAAGAAGAATATTATTAATATGGTTTGTCAATTATGAAATAAGTATTAATATGTTGATAGTACAGTATTAATATGTTTGAGGTTATTTTATTATTCAATATATAAGAACAATTCACCTCATAGGATAAGTATATTAGTGTAAAATGATCATTACTTCCAATAGATGTAAACTGTCTCAGATGCCTGGCACATCCAACATGATACTAGGTGCCAGTGCTGTAATGCAAGGGAAAACTATTGGAGAGTCCTAACAAGAAAAATTCATAAAACACAACAATGTATGGAAGATCACAATGACAGTGACCTCTAGATGGAGTCCAATGGGAAGCATAACTTTGTCTTGCTTCCACAGAAAGGACCTTTCCTTCTAAACCACAAGCCTAATTTTGCTATCATCTTCCATAGCTTTTTAACCCTTTCACATGTCATTATATTTTACATAGTTTTGTCAAGTCACAGTTTTGACTTTTGTGTATTACTGACATAAAATAAAATGTCCCCCTTATCCTAAACATTATATTCTCATGCCCATTTCCACTCAATATATTACTATATAAAATTATCCAATAAACCAGACTTACATTTGGATTTATCCTTCTGCACGAGATGTGGGTTCTTCCTGAGTCTGAGCAGATGTCTCTGGTAGATCTTGTGGGTGGTGGGAACAATGGGACCTGGCACAAACCCCATCTTAGTGAGGCATGCACGCAGCTCATCAGCATTCATCGCTTTCACACTCCCAGTCAATGTGCCAACAGAATCTACACTTTGATCTGTGACAAAGCATATGAGCTTGTGAGTAGAGTTCATATGATTCAATTAATGTATTTCAGTTAGAATATTATTTATACATTTATCTCATTGGCAATTAATATGTCAGTATATTTAGACATATTTAATAAAAAAGAAATAGACGTTATCTGACCACTGAGTGCACACATGGCAGGCAATTTCTGGGTTGTTGTGTGGCTGGTAATTGTCAATGGCTTGCTCATTCCGCTGCATATGCTAACAGTAGAATATACTAGTAAGTTTCTCAGTTACTCTTGTATGTTTCAAATTTATTAAATTTCAAAACTGCACTTAAAAATATTTTTGAATGTAATGAAACACTATTTCTGGTGGGTCTTCGTAGATTCCAGAGCTTATGCACCCGTGTAGCCAAGTCAAGAAGGGTCAACAGGTACCCAAGGGCATTCCCTTGGCTGCCCCTCAATCTTGAAAGTCTGCCATAAAGGTTCTAGGGCAAAGTCAAAGTCCTCACCTAAGACCTGAGACAGGAAGATGTCTTCCCAAGGAGAAGCCTCAAGGAAGTCCACCTCTGGGCTCCCGTACATCCGGCAGAGCTAACTGAATGAGTCGGCATTGACCATCAATTCCATGGACAGGGGAATGAACCGGGACAGGCTGTCCGCCAGGACATTGGATACCCCACTGGATGTAAACTGCCAAGAGAGCCAAACCCCGAGAACCCAGCAGACAATTCACCCAAAGCGACCAGCCCCAAAGAGCCAATGACCGCATCGAACCCCTTCAGTTCAGGCAATGAACAACCGGGAAGCAGTCTGAATGGAGCCAGATCATCGATCCACGAGCGACACGAACCCACCAAAATGACAGCTACACTGCCACGAACTCCCGTACCATGCTATGAGCCTGACAGAAGGACAGACCCCTCACCTTTCCTGGCTGGCCTGGTGAGCACTGTTCACAAAACCCCAGGCAAGAGACGATGCATCCGTGTACACATCGAGCGAGGGATCGGGTAGGCACCACAGCACTGAACCCCGAAAAACTCGAAGAGGCAGCCGACGCAAGGCCCATGGAGGCCGAACCCAACAATCACGAGAGCGGCAGAAGGGACGTCCCGTTGGAATCAGAACAGCCGCCAAAATGATCCGACCCGGCGGGTAGACCAGCACTGCGAAGTTCAGCCTTCCACACAGCTGCTCAAGCAAACGACGAGTGACCCAGGAGCCCCCAGGAAACAGTCGAAGACGGGACCACAGCAATGACGCCAGAGGGAGAGACAAGGAAGCAGTCCAAGAGTCCCACACAAGATCCAGAACTCAGTGAGCTGGGAAAGAACCAAACCCCTGGTGAGCAGACATGCAGAATGGCTGGGAGCCCACACAAGCCAGTTGTCGAGGTAGGCCAGAACCAAAACCCCTAGCAGATGCAAGCTGGTCACCACAGCCCGGGTAAGGAGTGTGATAACACGAGGCTGACAGATTCAAGCCAAATGGAAGGCAATAAAAGCGATAAGCTTGATGCCCCATGACAAAACCGCGCCAGTCCCTGAACTCCAGATGAATTGGGACATGCCAATACGCTTCCCGGATGTTTAGAGACCATCCAAGCATCCGCCTCCAAAAGAAGCCGAACCTGGAACAGAGTGGTCATCCGAAAGAAAGAGCTGAAGACTCAGGAGTTTAGACAGGACAAGTCCAGAATGAACCTAAGATCCACACAGTCCCATTTCTGAACTGGAAACAGGCAGGAAACCCACCTGAGGGACAGGGTCGTTTTGACCACGCCCAAGCATACCCATTCCAAGATGACCTGACGGAGTTGAGGATACAACTTCAACAAGGAAGCCGACATCCAAGCTGCCAAGGCAAACGCACCAGACACAGGCCTGGTCCCCAGTGCCTCCATAGCCTCCTCAAGCCAGTCTGAAGACAGGTCGAGCAGGGATAAGAAACGCAAAACTGAAGCCAAGTTCTCCCAGGCATGCAAATCCTCAGCCACCAAGGACGCTGAAAGGATGGGAACCTGCACACGGAACTGCACCTGACCAATATCCTTAGGAAGAATGGGGGGGCCAACCAGCAAGCATTGAGGTGCTCGAACTCACCCCCCCCCCCCAAGTAAACCTGAACCACAGTAGAAGTTTCCTGCCACTCGAGCGGGTGGGTCCAACAGAACGAATGCCACGTCCCCAGCGAAAAGAAAGGACTAACCAGGATGACTCTGGTACCTTGTATCACACCCAATAAGGAAAAGTAGAACTGAGCTCAAACGAGGAAGGGTCCATTATTGAGGCAAAATCTGGGTCATGCAGGTGGTGTGCTGCAATGGCCTCCCGAACCGCCTTAGGCAGGATACGGGAAGCCGAAAATCTCCGGAAGGAAGGGACCGAAGAACCCAAGGGAACCCAGAACAGAACCCATATCAAATTCGTACAGGAAGGGGGGATGAAAAAAAATTGCAATTGTAAAACAAGAGGCCATACTTTAAGCAAAAAAAAAAAAAGGCGCTGAAAAAATATACAAAGTTCCCTTTTGTGAACAAAGTTGGAGACAGTTGAAACAATTTAAGTGAAAAGGTGGGGGATGGCAAAAAGATTAGTAATTTCAGAGTCCTATGACAAAGATTATAGGGAGACAAGACACCACAAGTGTAGGTCTCATCTAGTACATACATTTAGGTAATTACACTAAGATAATCACACAAATTATTTCATTCATGTTATTATTAAATAGCTTTAATGTTTTGCATATATGTAAAGCACTAACTTGGCACTAAGCTCTGTAACCCAAATTCCATTCTAATTAAATGACAATTACTGGTAATGATTTTGGCAGAGTTATGCAGAGATTTGACTTAATGAGGTCAAAATTAATGAGCAGTCATTGTCTATAGAAAATAAAGGACAATTATTACAGCATGAAGAAGAAAACTTGTGCATGCAGTTTGTTAAAATAAAGGAAAATCAACAAAATTAGCCGAGATTTACCTGGATACAAAAGCTGGTGTTGGACAACGTCGCTCAATGAGTTTAATTCCAGCCTCAGAGTCCTCGTACAGAAATTCTTCAACAACACTTACAAAAGACTGACACGAACTGGAGATAGATTCTGTAATCTTAGTGGCTGAAGACTTTAGTGATAATTGTGGTGTGATCTGCACAAACGCCTGGTGTTTTGGGGATAATTTAACATCAACCAATTTACCAGCTACAGCACTTTCATCAAGTGAGTATCTATTCTCATTAAATTCCTCAAACTGTTTGGGAAAATTTTGTTTGCACGATAAACAATGTTTATTAGTTCTTGAGATGTACTGTGTTTTTTTATGGGGTGCTTTAATAAGGTTCACTGTGGTAGAGGTCTCTGGTTTAATGCTGTCTATAGGCGCTGTCACATCAGAATATTTTTCCTTGTAAAATTCCATTTTATCTCCTTGTGTTTTGGCGAGAAGATTACTTGTCACTTTGCAACTGATTTTGTCTTGGTCTCTAAACGTATTCTTGGTTGGTTGCAATACTATATTAGTTGATATGTAATCAAATTCGTTATTATGTATTACAGTTTCTCCTGTTTTGTCTAGAAGTGAATTTGATATTGTTTGCCCATCAGAAAAGAATAGATCTGTCTTGATTAATGGCATGTAAGTCCCATTAAAATATGGATCTCCAACATCAACAGTATCAAAAGTTAAATCAATATTCAAATGGGCAATATCAAATTCATTTGGAGAATCATTTAAAGACTCTAACTCCTCTTCTGAGGAGTTAAAATTAGTTACATTACTATGCTTTAATTTGTTCCCAAGACATCTACATAATGACATCAAGTCATTGTCACTGTCACTGTCGCTGCCTGTACGATGCATCTCAACTTCTTGCTTTAAGCGAGAGAGAAATGTTTGGTTGTTCATCCAAGGAAGATTGAAATTATTATTGAATTTCACATGCTGGATACCAGAAACTTTGTCTCTCTCGGTTAACTGACTCTTTTTATGACACTTAGTAATGACAGATTCCTGAAAAAATGACTCATCATTAGGGAAGATGCGGTTGTTCATAGCCTTTGAATATACTTTGCCTGGTGATGATGGGATGTATCCATGTTCTTCCTGTTCAGAGAAAAATAAATAAATTAGAATTATAGTTGCCATCTTCATATCAAGTATACTTTACCTAACACAACACTTACAATTAAACTTTCATCTGCAAAAGGGGTAAATTCCAGGAAAATCCTGTGAAGAGTGAAATTATCCTACTATGATATAAAATAGAGATGCATATTAAAAATTTTCAAAAATACATTTCATTTGTTCTTGGGTACTGTGGGGTTGATCCTCGCTTCCAAGACTCTCCTGCCTCTATTGATAGAGCCATATTCTGGTCCTAGTCCCCGTTAGGCACTTGTGAACCAATGGAGCCTGGTGCAGTTCTTGGGTACTGAACATGTCAGTTAGCCAGGTGGGTACTTCGGGGAGCTATGGAGGGAGCCACCAGGAAGAGGTATTTCATTGCACTTAATGCCGTTTTCTGGGAGGAGCCCCTTGGTGCTTCCCTGAAGTTATCTCACTGAGATGGCTCTACACTACTGGATCACATCAATTGCATGAGTCCTGTTTGGCCTACTGGGAACCAGAGCCAGATCCTGCCCCCTCCCCCTCAGAGAGGGGCAAGAAGCAATGGATGTATTATTATCTCCCTCATCTGGAAAGCATCCAGACCCATTAGTCCCAATAGTCGCCACCAGGTGACCCAGGGCTTGAGCCTATGCTTGCTCTGCCCAACAGTTCTGTTGCTGATGTGGTAGTGTAAACACCATGTAGTTGTGCTCTCCGGGTCGTCTGACATTGTGGTGAGTACTACTGCTTCCCAACTAAGTCATCCACTGGAAGTTGTCCTGCTGGGGGTTTGCATGTGTTTTGTTCTTTAATTTTTAGTACAGTATTTGCTTCATGTGCACATTTTCTTCCTGGCTTGTTGTATGGACTTCTTGTTTTAAACATTGAGCTACCTGCACTCAGGGCTCCCTTCCCTGGATGCTTATTAGTACTGCCCCTGCACTGACATTACTTCTCTGGTGTATTTGGGAGTTTGCCCCTGAGAGGCTTGACCACCAGGGTAGAGCCTTGCCTTGGGCAGTTCATGAGTCATTGACTCCTCTGCTTAGGTCCTGGGTTGGGACTGTCCTACTTGGTTGTGAGTATGGTGTGCTAGAGTACATACGCACTTTGTTCATATGATATGCCATGTACCCCCATCATAACCATATTGTTTACAGGCTGTGTACAGTGTCTGTTCTTTTGGCGAGCATCCCTAATGCCCGAATGTCTTGCTTGGCTAGCTACCTTCAAACCAGATAATTCATCTGTGACGTGGCTCATGATGGATGTGCAGACATGTCAAGTCTGCACTTGCTACATGCAAGTTTGAATGATAGTCCTGCTACTATCTACTCAAATTTTACTGCCGACTTATTACACTCTGGGTTCTGTTCATTAGGACGTTAAATATCTATCTCCCTACTTTGCCAGTACTGTACTGTATTTTCTTTTCTGTGTAATAATACCATGGTCACATTTGTCACAAGCATTGCAAAATCTGTGTATATCACACCAGCATTTTGTTTGTCTTCCATGGCACCTAAGGCCATGTCATAGTGGTCTAGCAACTGTGAGAAGCAGGAGTGCCCTATCCTGAACCCATGTTGCCTAGGGTTCTGTAGATGTTGTGATTCAATGTTTTGTGATCTTACTTCTCAGCACTCTTTCAAAGATTTTTATGATTTGTGATGTTATAGATATAGATTTGTTGGCAGCTATGTGTACTATATACCCAGTTTTGAGTGAACCATTTAATTTTTAGTTAATCTCTTGCAGAGCCTGTAAGCTGTGCCAGAGCTTTGTTTTCACGAACCATGCAGTTGTTTGTACTGTTTTGTCCTGTCTACTTTCTGGTGGGTTTTGTGTTGACCATAATAATCCCTTCTCTGTGAGTGGGGCCAGGTTCCGCCTCTGGTCCCTGGTGGGCCAACAAAATACCTGTGACTGATGTGACTGAGTAATAGGAAGCTATCTCAGCGATATTGTTTCATGGAGCCACCAAGGGGATTCCCCCAGAAAATATATCAGTAATTTAAATGTTTGTTGAAGAACTGTGAATGCTACTAGTGATCACAATTAAGAAGTATTCAGATATATAGGCAGTATAAAAACTAATGTTGCTATACAACACAAAGCACTAACCATATGCTGGTAGGTGGAATCACAGGAGAAGAAGGTATCAGATTCTGAATCCCCAGTTGGCGAGGCACTTATCAGTTCAACAACATCTTGTCGTACTGAAAAATATAAATGGCCAATATTCATTAATTCATTACTATCAATAACCAATTAGCAACTTTCATATAGTAGGGAATCCTTTACCCTGAGAAGATTACAAATATTTAAAATGGCACCCGTCCTTTTAGAAGACACTACTGATCAACAGAATCGGCAAATCATCCACAAAGTGCCAGTTGTCAGCTACATACAAAAATGCCACACTTTGACACAAACTTAACACTTCCGCCCGGGCATGACGCAGCATTGCGTCATCCGTTTACTGTCGGTGATGCCGGGGATGACGCAGCATTGCGTCATCCACTTTAAATAATCGCCAAAAATCAGGTTTTTATCCGATTTTTGGGGGACTGGTTTTAAAATGCGCGCCGATGTCTTCCCATTTTCCTTGTTGCACCTCGTGGCCCGCAGGCGGCTCGGCACACGCCGTCGGCCCATTGTTTTCGCTCCACTGTTGTGACCAATGTCGCCTCCCCTCACATCTCAAACGTGTGAACATTTCGGCTATTTTCCGTGGCTATATTTCTTACTGCGGCTTTAAAAACTATCTACGCTTACTCCACGATGGATAGTGATCATGAACAAGGCCCTTCCTGGTAGAAATTTGCGAAAGAAAGGCTTGAAAAGGGCGGGAATTGGGAGTGTAGCTGGAAGGCATCTGAGCGCTCCCTCGCGGCTAACGCATGGCCCGTCTTCAACTCGTCGGCAGTTGGAGCGTGACCAGGGTTTTTATTTTATAAGCAAATGTTCCTCTAGAGAATTCTATTGCAAACCCATTGAGACCAAAATGAAAGACCTAGGACTAAAATTGAGGTGACCAGAGTGAAAATAGTGAAAACATTTTATCGCGTTTGCTCGCTCCTGGGTAACTCGTTCGCACTTTCTCTGTTTGCTGCAGGTAATTAGCTGGGCTTTTGGAGTTTATATGCATTTAGTGCTGTAGAGAATTTTATTGCGAACACAATGATACCAAATTTAATCTCGTAGGACAAGAATTAAGGTGACAAAGTTGAAGAGAGTATACACTTTTCAGAATTTACGCACACTCCCGTGACACCCTGGGGCCCAAATCGCACAGTTGAGGGGTGGCGCGCGAGGTACGCCAAAGTGTTAAACTGCTTTCATTCAGCATTATTTCCTACCACTTTTTGCTTCTTGTACACACACAATACTCAGTTTCATACACTCTCAACATATCTGCTCACAGCTTTGGCCTTCCTCCTCCTCTTCACTCAAATTTACTTGAATACACTCCATTTGCCACTGTATAAATCATTCTCTGAAGACAATCAAATCTTATCAATATCACTTCAGTGTTAAGACTGACCAGCTTTTGAACTTCAAATTAATATTTTTATTCAGGTAAAAGTACATACATAGAAGATGAGTTACAAACATGAAGTTGGGTTTACAGATAGAGCTAGTACATCCAATACATAAAGCCACTAATACGCATAGCATTTCGGGCAAATCTTTCCAATATTTTATCACTCCTTAGGGTAAAGTCACAGGCCTCTTGATTTCCGTGGTGAAAAAATAAAAAAAAAAGCATTCAATGTAATGAAACACCTCTTTCTGGTGGATTCTCCAGTGGCTCCCTGTTGCTGCATCTTGGATAGCTCCACCCAAACAGATTCACATCAGAACCATGCAAGTCTTAAAAAGCCTACTGGAGATTGAGGCTAAAACCTGGTTCCCTCGCAAAAGTGTAAGGAGCAGTGGATTCAAGATAACGTTAACCAAAGGAAAACACCACCAGGAAAATAGATTGAACCAAAACAAACAACAAAATGGGGGAATATAAAACTAAAATAAAATAGTACAGGGAGACTTATGGTGACCTGAAGCTAATCTAACCACGGAGAACAAGAAAGGGACTTATCAAGAAGGAGGAGAGGTGGAAGACACTTAAGGTGAAGAAGAGAAATTAGGCCGAGTGACATAGCTCAAAGCCACACACAACTGACTGGGCCTAGGAACATTAACCACATACTGAGCTGCTCACACCCTGTTAAAACACCAAAACCCCCAAGTCTAAATATTAGCCCATGACATATTAGAGAGAACAGCGACCAAAGCCATGTATTTACATACATCATGAGCCCGTGGGTAGATCCCAGGCTTGCTATATTTGATGATACTCTGAACAACCAGGTAAATACAAGCCTTGGAACAGGGAACCGAGGCAATGGGATCAACCAATTCATTGAAACATAATTGGTGGCATACCATTTGTACCAGAACCACCACTGGACAACAAATGATGCACCCACAGCCAAACCAACCAAGTACAGTACAGTATTGATCACCAAAGAACCCCCTTCGAAAGCCTGCCAACTCATTCTTCACCAGAAAAAGAGATGGCTGCAAATTAACAAACTGCCTCCAGGGCCAAAAGAACAGAACACCCACCTCTGGGGAAGAGCCTGAAGCTCCCCAACCCAACAGCCAGAGGCGAGAGTGCCTTAAGAAAAACATCACATCACAAGCCAAAGGGGAACCAGTAAACTGAGGTAAAGAAAGAAAAGTCTCTTTCAAGTTGTGAAGCTTTTTAACTTTAAAATAGAAAAGTTAATTTGAAGTAACCATAGACAGCACACCCATGTACTCTGCACCAGGCCCAGGCTACTCAAATTCCATATTCATCAGCAATTGTAAAAAAAAAACACTATCACAGGCCCTAAACATATTTTTGACATTGATCCTAAATACTAGCGTTATCCCAACATACTTAAAACAGAGTGGATCGAACCACTTCACAAAGGAGGGTGTATACCAGGAGCAACGTGGAGAAGGTTTTGGGAGCTCTTCTACTCTCCGAGCCTGGCCTGGGGATAGGCTCAACATTGTTTACATCAAGTAAAGTAGATGCAAAAAATTATAGACCAAGAGCTATAACATCACACAAATCTTTGAAGGAGTGCTAAGAACTAAGATCACAAAACACATGTAATCACAGTGCCTACAATACCCTGGATAACATGGGCTCAGGACCAGGTGCTCCTGCCTCTCAACTGCTAGACCATTAATGACATGGCCTTAGATGCCATAGAAGACATGCAAAATGCTGATGTAATACACAGATTTTTTAAAAATCTTTTGACAAATGTGACCAATTGACAAATGTGAGCAGCTACGGGCTGCTTCCTAGGGTGTGTAACAAAAAGGAGGCCTGGTCGAGGACCGGGCCGCGGGGACGCTAAGCCCCGAAATCATCTCAAGATAACCTCAAGATAGATGGTGTTATAGCATACAAAATATGCACAAAAGGAATTACTAGCAAAGTAGGGAGATAGGATATTTAACTTCCTAACAGAACCCAGATTGTAATTAAGTCAATAAAGTAAAATCTTGATCATCCACAGTGAAAGATCAGCCCCCAAGTTACCGTGCTTGCTCTAGTATTTTCTCTCATCCATATATCAGACATAGACAATGATAGAAGCTATAGCATTGTATCATTATTTGTAGATGACACTACAATTTTCATGACAATAGACAATATAGAGGACACAGCAAACCTCCAATCGGATATAAATCAAGTCTTTTGATGGGTCACAAAAAATAGTGTAATTTGTAATGCAGATAAGTTTTAGTTACAGCAATATGGAAAAACAAAAATATCAAAACAAACCACATATAAAATGCATTCAAACTACACTATTGAAAGAAAAAGTAATATGAAAGATTTGGTAGTAATCATGTCGGAAGACCATACATTTAAAGAACACAACAAAGTTGCTGTAATAACTGCTAGAAGAATCACAGGGTGGATAACAAGATGTTACAAACAAGAGATGCCATGCCAATGATGAGACTAAGACACTAGTGCTCTAGAGAACATTAGTGTCTTAAATATATTGTACAATATTCCACTTTTAAAGAGTGAAATTGCACATTAAGAGACCCATTCAAAGCTGGAGAAATTGCTGAACTGGTTAGCATGCAAAGATTGTTAGCCTGGTTAGTGCAAAGAGCTATTTTTTGCTAGAATCCAGTCAATAATACATATACTGTAAATTATTGGGACCATTTTAAAAAAATTAAATCTGTATTCCGTAGACTGCAGGCAAGAGAGATACATAATAATTTACACTTGGAAAATACTAGGACTGGTTCCAAATCTGCACAGAAATAACATCACATGAGTCCAGAAGGCATGGCAGGACGCGCAAAATAGCCCCATTGAAAAGCAGAAGTGAAATGGAAGCTAGGCTTATGGAGAGCAAGACAGGAATACATGCTGCTTGGCATCTGTATGAAGAAATGGTGGAGGTGGTGTGACTTATGCATGGTTGAGAGATGGTGAGGTGTGAAGGTGAAAAAATTGAGAACCAAAGTACAGTACTGTACTGTACGGTATGTACTTTTATAAAAGAGAATACTGCACTCCTAAGAGCATGTGTGACGTTGAAAACTCCATAAACTGCATGTCATGAACAAATGGATAACATTAGACCTGTGGAATGTGTGTATTTGAAAGTATGAGGAAAGGAAGGTCAGGAAGAAGGTATGCAAGTATGACGAGTGTTAGGGAGTGTGAACAATACATGGGAAATATCCCAAATATTTTTTCACTAACAGGGCAATGATAGTGAATTAACTATAACTGTAGGTACAGTCATTTAAAAAAGTAGAGTTTTAGAAATGTTCATACTGTATCATTACTCAGTCAATACTACTGCTGTTTTGAGTCAAAACTATTTCTATGACATATGCTATACTTACAGAAATATAATATGTACTTTAGTGCCTTTTCCTTTGCTGCACCATAATTCTCAGTGTTGAGGAATTTATTAAGTTGGGTAACAACTTGCAGGTGATGGTAGTGGTGGGCACTATCCACAGGAGACTCTCCCTTCATGTCACACAAAATGGGGTCACCACCATTCACAAGTAGCAGATCCAGTAGGCGACTGTAGCCCATTGATGCGGCAATGTGTAAACTTGTTTTCCCTTCTCTGTTTCTGGAATGATAAATTAGATTAGCCTAAGACTTCGTTTAAGACTGAAGTGGTATAAATTTCCCTAACTGCAAAAAATCCAATATGCCTGATCAGGGTAATTAGCTAACAAATCAGATTCAAAGCCCAGCTGCCTCTGAGCCAGATTCAGACGGGGCAGCCCCCAGAGCTGACCGAGCTACATCCCGAGCTAAACCCTGCTGTGATCCCAAAACCCTCACACACTTTGGGGTTGAAAGCAGGGTAAGGGCGAAGGATCAAAGGAAGGGAGGACCGTGCTCAAAGGGGAAGGAAGAGGTGCTGATGCAACCAAGATGGAGTTCACCAACACCTCTAATTCTAAGTCTCTAAATACCAAATACGGCAGCTCCAGGGGAATCAATTCAGGCACACAAGCTACCAAAATGAACACACAAAGCAGTTGTTGTCTGACAAGCCCAACTTCATTAGGAGTGTCAGAAAGAGTCACACGCAGAGAAAAAAAACTCAACGGATTCAGAATCAAAGGTGTTATTGACCCAACAGAAAAGAAAGCATGGTGAAGGCTGAAAGAGTGATTGTTGCCCCTTGGCAAGGACGATGAACAACCTTCAAATTGACATGAAGTAAGAACAGGTTTGGGGGCGATAGCCAGAGGACTACCAAACCCACAGGGAATTTCCACGGCCTGAAGGGAAACCTAAAAGTAAGCCAACACAGCCTTATTCAAGTGGTTGTGAAGGCTGACCTTGGTGCATTGTAAACATTGAGCACGCAAACCCTCGTGCATCCTGACAACCAACATCGCTCCTAACCAGGGTAATGACAGCAGGGCCAGGAACCCTCGACTCACCCAAGACAAGGGCCACCTAAAGCAAGGAAGACCTCTAAGGAAGCAACCCCTGAACACACCTGACAAGAGAACTGTCAGTGCAACGGCAGCACTAGGGAGCACCCAGAGAAGGAAACCCTGAGCATATGCAATGCACACTGAAAACCTGGCTCACACTACACCACCAGGGGCAAACACCACACAACTTAGCTGAATAAACATGACACCAGAACCAGTAAGAGACAGGTGACCCAGTAACTGCTACATCACTAGAATGCAACATGGGCTTGGTAATACTGGCTGGTGGTGGGCTACCTTCCCCTTCCCCAAAACAAGTTGATGAGGTTGGGGACCTAGTGCAAGCTTGTTTGCAAAAGAATTATTTGTTTACATAGTTGGGGGGAGCTCTTTCAGCTGGTTTTGAGGCTTCAGTCATGCTTGAATCCATTAAGCTTTGACTTGCTGACTTTCTGGATGCCTTCCCCAGTGAAGTGGCGAAAAAAATATGGTAACCGCTCCCTACAACTCTGAGGGAGCCAAGTTCTGGCTTCAGTTCCCGGTAAGCCTGTAGAACTCTACGACTGATGCAACACAGTAGATGGTAACCACTCTCAGTATATAGCATCAGGGAGCTACAATGGGCTTCCCCCTAGAAAGATTCAGTATTATATGCTTCTGTTCATGGCGATTCCAATGCAGATATTAACTTCTAGGTGTATTAACCTTTTAGTATGAAGCAATCTCAGAAAGATAACCTCATGGAGCAATCAAAGGCTCCCTCCAGAAAAATGTATCACTGGCTTCAAGAAAAATCTAGAATATTTTGTGGCAAGTAGCCCAAAATGAGCAAATAACAGGAACTCTGAATTTCACACAAATCTGTTTCAGGTCTGGAATGATATACTGTACTGTACAGTAATCAAGATTTTGAAGTGCACCTATATATGAAACAAGGTATCACAATTTGGTATACATAAATTCTGAAACACTTTACAAACATTGTACTATTTATACCATATTAAATGAAACTAAATTCAATACAGTATTCATTAAACTTTTTTGCAAACAATACATATATTCAATATGCTATTTAGTATTTTATGGTTTACACTACAAAAAAAAAAAAAAAATTGGCCAACTACTTACGGTATATTGGGGTTAGCACCAAGACTAAGAAGAACTTCTGCTACTGTTAAGCAGTCAGCCTCATCAAATAATGAGGATGCAAGATGAAGTGCCGTTGAACCATCCTTAGTAATAAATGAATCCACACTCGATTCACCATTTAAGGCTTTACGTAGATTTCTGTAAAAATAAGTAGGTGTACAGTATTGCATTAACTAATGAAAGAAAATAAACTATCAGTTTATTTGCAGAATGAATATATATATATATTATGACTGAAGCAGAATGAATATATATATATATTATGACTTGAAGCAGAATGAATATATATATTATGATTGAAGCAGAATGAATATATTATAACTGAAGTAGAATGTTTATTTATATTATGACTGAAGCAGAATGTATATATATATTATGACTGAAGCAGAATGTATATATATATTATGACTGAAGCAGAATGAATATATATATTATGACTGAAGCAGAATGAATATATATATTATGACTGAAGCAGAATGAATATATATATTATGACTGAAGCAGAATGAATATATATATATTATGACTGAAGCAGAATATATATATATATTATGACTGAAGCAGAATATATATATATTATGACTGAAGGCAGGTGCTTAGGCACAGTATTGTATAAATTCAGCATTGAATGTAATGAAATGCTTCTTTCTGGTGGTTTCCTCGTGGCTCTTGGAACTAGCCGCCTGGTTAGTTCTAAGCCTAACATGTCACATCAGGCCCCTGCAAGTCATAAGCACCTACCAGAAACCAGAAGCAGAATCAGATCCCCCTCATTAGCAGCTAGGTGAGTCTGGATATACTAGAACAACCTAAGCCAAGTGGAAAATCCACCAGAAAAGTGGATCACCCGAAAACAAGCAACTGCATGTAGAAACATTAACATCCCTGTTAACAATGTTAGCACACACATCAGACAATTACCAGTTGCACTCTGTTACCAGACAGCAGTCCCAGAAGCCCAGGGAACCAGCCAGTCAACCACCCAGACATGCACCACCCACAGATGACTCCTGAAGCCTCTGAAAAAGAAAGGGCAGGAACAAGAAACCTCTGAGGGGCCACACCATAAAGATGCATTTGACTATGGAGCACAACAAAACTAGGGCTTATCAGAAGGGCAGAGTCCAGTAACCCAAAAAAGAGAATAAGCACTTGGCACTTAACCCAATGCCTTACAAGCCTGGTACGTCCAATCAAAATTGAACCATGCTGCAGACCATTTTGAACCACCAGGCCCTGGTGGTTTGAGAGAAACCAGATTGGCAAACAAGGGATACCAGATTGACAAACAAGACCAGGCCCAGGGCACCCTGAATGGTAGGTAAAGACATTGACCTGCTGCAAATGAACTAAGAAGCACCCTCTACAGAACAAACCAAGAAGTAATAACCAAAAGATTCCAAAAGGAACACCATTTCATTTCTGGCCAAAAAGAGGGAGATCACTGCAAATGAAGAAACCACCCACCAGGGTCAAAGAAACAAAACCCCCACTTCAGGAGAACATGAAGCTCCCAAACCCTACAACTGGAAGCGAAAGTCAACAAAATAACTAACAAAAATTGGACACAAACAAGAAGAGATAAATGCAAGGGACCCAGAGACCAAGAAGGCCTCGGAGAACAATTAGCAGACCACAGGTGAAGCAAAACCATGCAACTTATGAAACCTCATCAATGAAATATCAATGGTGACAACCCTGATAAGCAGCAGCAGCATTCGGCATGAGATACCAATCAACAAAAGCCACCTACTTCTTGTTGATACTGGAGATCAATGTCCCCAATGCCACTGACCACCAGCCAGGCCTCATGGTTGGTGGTCTAATCAACCAGGTTGTTGGATGCAGCTGCTTGCAGCCTGACATATGAATTATGGCTTGATTGATCAGGTATCCTTTGAAGGTCTTCATCAAGTTCTCTCTTGAACACAGTCCCTTATGTGTAGAGGGAGAGTGCTGAAAAGTCTTGGGCCCCTTGATGTTGATAGAATTCTAATAATAATAATAATAATAATAATAATAATAATAATAATAATAATAATAATAATAATAATAATAATAAACACCTTAGTAATTTCCATACCAAGTAATGATAGTTGAAGTATGTTGTTTGTACACTAATTTGACCCCTGTAACTGTATGCCTCTAAGATGAATCCTATTTCTGTTCCACTGATATGCTGAACCCTAGTCTGTATACAGTATAATAATTTATAATAATTCATTGTGTTGGGGAACAGGCAGCCAGAGTGTATTCATACATGCTAGGCTTATATTGAGGTCCCCCCCCCCCTAGATCGAATTACTGACCCCACAACAAGCTGACTAACTCCAGAGTACCTACTCACTGCTAGGTGAACAGCTGCATTAGGTGATAGGAAATGTGCCCAACCAATTCTGTATTGCCTGGGATTTGAACCCAGAATTCTTGATTTTGTGTCGAGAACGAACTTGACTAAGTTGAAGTCAAGTTCGTTCTAAGTTGAACCCTGTTCCTTGTGCACAAGTTAGAGTCTATTTAATGTGCACCACCAAAACAAACCCTGTTATTTGTGCATCATTAAGTTTAATCCTGGACAACATGTACCACTAAGTTGAATCCTGGACAATTTGTGTCACTTTTAACCATTACTGTATTTTGTATTTGCAAATCATTCAGTTGAATCCTGTTCCTTGTGTACCAATACATTGTATTATAGACCATGTGCATTGTTAAATTTAACTGTTCCTTGTGTACCATCAAGTTGAACCCTGTTCCTCTTAACCACTAAATTGAACTTACTTGACGTCTATTTTTCTAATATATTCTTTGAGCAGCAAATCACAGACGTTAATCCTTTTGTAATCCATGTGAATGCTACCGCCGAATTTTTAGTAATAATTGCGGTGCTCCTCGCAGTACTCAGGGAAGGGGGGGGGGAGTAGAATTCTTAATATCCTCTCATCTTGAAGTAAATTAAATATAAAAAGCAACTTGAGTGCTGAAGACGTCCAGCTCCGGCGGTGCCAAGGTTCAAATTGGGGTTTGTTTACTAAGCCCAGCTGATCGCCTACAATATTGGAACTTTAAGGTTTGCTAGAAATAAATATATATAATTAAATATGCATTATTAGTCATAGTTCTATTTTGCTTACCTTGTTATAATTTTTTTAATTTTTTTCGCTTTGAGTTTTCAGTCATAAATATGTTAGGACAATAATTTGAATAAAGACTGTTGTTGCCAAGCAGGAGGTAAGGTTATCAGCTGAGTGGTGACAACAACACCGTGATTACCTCGGACCTCACAGGTGAGCCCCACTACTTATTTTTTATTTATTTATTTATTAATACAAGAGTTCTTACATTCTTGTACAGCCACTAGCACGCATAGCGTTTCGGCCAAGTTCTTAATCCTAATTTTCACACATATACATCCCCAAGAAGCAGCCTGTAGCAACTTTAATATCCTAGGTACCTATTTACTGCTAGGTGAACAGGTGCATCAGTGTGAAAGAAACTTGGCCCAGTTATTTCTATCTCAGTTGGGGATCGAACCCGAACCCTTAGGACTATGAACCCCGATCGGTGTCCACTCACCCGTCAGGCCCCCAATATTATAATATATTATTTACTATATATATACTATAGTATAGTAGTATTATTATTCTATTTAGGCAAGAGCACATAAATATGCTTCATGAACATACATATAATACATAAAGCCACTAATACACAGTGTGTTTCGTACATAACAAAAATAATTAGGACAATAATATGTGAGAGTGATGATGCAATACCCCATTTGAGAGTCCCGGTAGTACAAACTGGTTTGTTCTCGACACACAATCGAGAATTCTTGGTTCGAATCCCGAACGGGACAGAAATGGTTGGGGACATTTCCTATCACCTAATTTACCTGTTCACCTAGCAGTGAGTAGGTACTCGGGAATTAGTTGGCTTGTAGTGGAGTTGCATCCTGAGTGGGGTCAATAATTATGACATGGGGGGCAAGGAGGACCTCGATGAAAAACCAAACATGTATGAATACACTCTGGCTTCCTGTCCCCCTGTAACAGTTTAGCTGTTGATATAGATATGATGTAAACTTGTATGAAATGTATTAAATGGTATACAAGGGTGCAATCTAGTTGCATAATCATAGTAAATTTTTTCCCCGAGTCTAGCAAAAGGTCCGGCCACAAGGATTAGCGCTTGTGTGATTAGTCTAGATTGCTACATCCTCCTTTGTTTTAATTCCTTAAACTACAGAAATTCATGTTGTTATTCATTATTGTATTTAATAAATAACTGTTCAAGTACTATGTAATTTTACATCATTTGAGAATAAAGATTCAGTCCCTTTAGTAGGCCAAGTACATAGGCATTAGCTTTGATAATTAGTCTTATCAAAGTTGTTAGCACCATTGTTAGGCCGGCTTGCTTGCCTCCTTGTGGAGTAGGCGACCTAGGTCCAGATCAGTGTGATCTTGGTGAGGCCTGGAGTTGATGTTACTCCAGGGCCTGACAGCTGAGCGGACAGCGCTTCGGATTCGTAGTTCTGAGGTTCCAGGTTTGATCCCCGGTGGAGGCGGAAACAAATGAGCAGAGTTTCTTTAACCTTGGTGCCCCTGTTCACCTAACAGTAAATAGGCATCTAGGAGTTACAGCTGCTACAGGCTGCTTCCTGGAGGTGTGTAACAAAAGGGAGGACTGGTCGAGGACCGGGCTGCAGGGACGCTAAGCCCCAAAATCATCTCAAGATAACCTCAAGAAGATAGGCCTCACCAACTCTATCCCTATATAGTAGACTCTATCCCACCGTATAAATTTAACTTGATTCATGCTGCGATTGACTGGCCTTTCCTCGCAGTTAATAATAGCTTAATTACATGGGTATTAGGGAAGGTGGTGGCAGCGATTAAAAGTCTCTTTGGTGAAGCCTAGGATATTACTACAGGTTATAATTGATTGTATGGTATATGATAGGAACAGTATCCTTGTACCTGTGGCACCTTTGTGATCAAACACCGAGGTTACAAGGCATCACTGGACGAAGGTTACCATAAGGAACAACGGTGAACAATATAACCATTAATTAACGACCCGTTAAGACAGGGTAAGTGACGTTAAGGTCCTTTGATACTCGAGTCTGTTACCTAGAGAGTAGAGGTGACAGTCTGGGACGTTACAAGTAGTTCCAATGTCCGTTACACCCCGACACAATGAATTATTATTATTTTACCTAAAACTAACTGGGCACCTCCAATCCCTCAATTGTCGTCACCCCTGGGTCAACAGTGTAAAACTAAATGAAGTAAGATATCATTTATTAATTGTTGAAGAGATTTAGAAAATGACAAAATTTTAAATATATGGAATCTCCAGTTTTTGCCAATAGTTCAAATGTAGTAATTAATTTTATATTTGTGGAAGATATTTAGCAAATCAATAACTTCAATGGTCAATGACTTCAATTATCAATAACTTCAATAATGATAACATCAGTGAAATTTCTACATAACTAAAACAATTTAATATCCATGTAGCATTTAGGACTCGCAATATAAAATGACTCGTTAAAAATTCACCAGGTACTGTATATACATATACAGTACAGTAATAAGCTTAGATTATTACTTTATTACAATTATATTTTACAGATAAAATCATATTCATAAATAATGTTTCACACATTTTCTTCAGTTATTTGGCAAGCCTAAACTACTGTATGTGAGTTTATCTTTTACAAAACAAAATAACAGGAAACGTATAGTGTTAGATGATAAACTGTACTAAGGGTATTGTATAATTTCAGCCATTACTTGGCCGTTACATGCTCAGGCTACTGACCCAAATTGGCACACTAATATAGTTGGAATGAAACACTCGTGTCTATAGCTGGTAAGTATAGGTTTCAGGTCAATTCACCTTTATCCAATTAATACAAAGTAATAATATAACTTTAACCATTCAAAATAATACTAACCTAACATGGCCAGAATGTATAAAAGTGCGGATAAATGGTAGGGGTGAGTTGTAATTGGGAGAATTTGTTTGGTCCTCTTTTGTAAATTTTTCATCATGGAAAAATTGCATCACTCTTCAAGGAATAATTTGAAAATCATGTGAAATACTGTATAAACATTTAATTAACCTGGGGATTGTGGAAATGTCTGATATAGGTCCATGGGATGCTGTGGTATTTGGATTCATGAAAACAAATATCACCATCCTGATTGCACTTTGCTAGTTACATTTCAATGTATTTTGTATTCAAATAATAAAGTGCCTCAATGATCTGTATGCAATACATCAACTATCCATAGGAAGTGTTCACAATTCAAATGATTCTCAAGTGTTTGCCACTAATGACATGGCATTAGAAAACAACATTTCTATACAATATTAACCTAACTTCAGGTTGTTCATTAAACCCCCTCCCCTTTTCAAACAAACAAAAATAGACTTAAATGTATATAAGTACTGTACCTGATATGCTGTATTGAATTGAGCTCTGTTATGCTCGTCCATCTAAAGTAAGATACTGAACAAAAGAACTTTGTTCCATGTCATCAGCATGGTTTCAGGAATGGCAAATCCTGCCTCACAGGATTAATTTAATTCTATGACCAGGCAACAAAAATCAGACAAGAAAGAGAACATAAGAATAAAGGTAACTGCAGAAGGCCTATTGGCCCATACGAGGCAGCTCCTAATTATAACCGCCCAATCCCACTCATATACCTGTTCAACCCACACTTGAAACAATTAAGGGACCCCACCTCCACCACGTTACACAGTAATTGGTTCCACAAATCAACAACCTTCTTACCAAACCAGTATTTATCCAGGTCTTCCCTAAATCTTAAACTTGTCCAATTTATACCCATTATTTAGTGTTGTCTTGTGTTGATATTTTTAATACCCTATTAATATCCCCCTTTGTTATGTCCATCCACATGTACACCTCTATCATGTTGCCCATAATTCTTCTCCTTTTTAGAGAATGTAATTTAAGCTTTGTCAATCTTGCTTCATATGACAGGTTTCTCATATGCGGGATTAACTTTGTCATCCTATGCCAGACACGTTCTAGTGAACTTATATCCATTCTATAGTATGGCGATCAAAACTGAACTGCATAATCTAAATGGGGCCTAACCAGAGCAAGATATAGCTGATGAACAACACCAGGTGTCTTACTAGTAACGCTTCGCTTAATAAATACCAGTGTCCTATTTGCCTTATTACGAACATTTATGTATTGATTTTTTGGTTTTAAATTGCATACTAATCATAACCCCCAGATCCCTTTCGCAATCCGATTTTGCAATCTCGACACCATTTAGCTCGTATCTTCTAATTACAGTATATCGTCATTACCTAGCCTTAAACCTTACATTTGTCAGTATTAAACTGCATCTGTCCAATCTTTAGGCCATTTCACGTGATTATTTCCACCCCGATTTTTGTATCATCGGCAAATTTGCAAATATTGCTGCTCAAACCTGAATCTAAATCATTTATATATATTATGAGTAACAGAGGTCCCAGGACAAGAGCCTTGAGGTACTCCACTTAAAACATTTTCCCACTCTGACCTAACACTATTTATACTAACTGTTTCCTTTGATATAGCCATGCCTTAATCCAACTTAATATAGCACCACCAATACCTGTGAGCCTCTTAACTTTTTAATGTCTTTCATGTGGCACTGTGCCAAAAGCTTTGCTAAAGTCAAGATACACAGTATCACAAACCTTACCACTGTCAACTGCCTCAATTATGCTGGAATAAAATTATAGCAAATTTGCTAAACATGAATGGTCATTTGTAAAACCATCTTGTGAATCCTTTATTAATTTATGTTTTTCAAGATGAAGACGAATGGTATTTGCAATTATCGATTCAAGTAACTTTCCCACAATAGACGTTAAGCTAATTGGCCGATAGTTTGACGCAAGTGATCTATCTCCTTTCTTGAAAATTCGAACCACATTAGCAACCTTTCACGACTCTGGCACTCTGCCTGACTCTAGTGATTTATTAAATATACAGTAGTAGACAACGGCTTGCAAAGCTCCTCTTTGCATTCCTTAAGCACCCTGGCAAACACTTCATCTGGCCCTGGAGATTTGTTTGGTTTGAGTTTCACTATTTGTTTAATAACATTCTCCATGGTAACTGCTAAACTAGTCAACTTGTCCTCTTTTCCACCCCACTTAGACTTGTTTGGCTGAAGGTATAATGTTAAGTTCCTCTTTAGTAAATGCAGAGATAAAATATTTATTAAAAATACTACTCATCTCTTCTTCATTATCAGTTATCTGACCTGTCTCAGTTTTTAATGGATATATCCTTTTCCCTATAGAAGGGTGGGCAGACTATATATTTTTGGATTGCCAGAAAGCCTTTGACACAGTACCCAATAGGAGACTGTTGCATAAGCTGGAGATGTAGGCAGGAGTAAAAAGGAAGGTACTCCATTGGATAAGGGAGTATTTAAGCGAGAGAAGAAAGCGAGTCACTATGAGGGGTGAGATCTCATAGTGGCGAGAGGTCACCAGTCCCACAGGGTTCTGTCCCTTGAAGTATTCTGTTTCTGATACTGTATATGTAAATAATCTCCCAGAGGGAATAGATTTGTTCCTCTCAATGTTTGCTGGTGATGCAAAAATTATGAGGAGGATTAAAACCAAGGAAGATAGCAAGAGGCTACAAGATGATCGAAACAAACTGAAAGAATGGTCCAACAAATGGCTACTAAAGTTCAATCCAAGTAAATGCAAGGTAATGAAACTAGGCAGAGGGAACAGGAGGCAGACACAGGATACTGAATAGAAGAAGTCTTCTACAAAATGAACAGAGAAAGATCTAGGAATTGATATCATAATGAATCTGTCTCCTGTTTGGAGACAGTTTGGAAAATATCAAAAGAATATCATAAGTGGTGTATGCGAGGCTGGCATACACCTGCCTCGCATATGCATATTGGCCTCGTATAATAAATACGAGGCTGACCAATCAACCCAGGTTGATATGTGTAGTTGAAGAGTTAAGGAAATTGTGCCGAACCAATAGGGCTATCTGCCACTGTCTAAGGCTGGGTTATCAAGTGTATAAACTATTGAAGGGTGTTTTATTACATTTATTACTTGATGCTCTCCTATCAAATCTTACTCAAGACCATCAGGAATATGTCCTTGCATAAAACAATGTTTCAATTGTAAAAAAAAAAAATGCTGATAGATCCATTTTATTTTTCAGACAACTTTCAAATCTGAAGCTCAATAATCGATAGGACACGAAATGTTTCGACTCATTGTAAGTAAAGTACTCACTTTTCTTTTTAATTTAATTATTTAGATAAGAGAATTAGTTTTTAATCCATTGAAATATAATAAGTGATATCCCAATTAATACGTATGTTTATTGTAAAAGTTTTAAGTAAAGAACATACAATAATGTGCTTATTATAATATACTAGATTGATCACAAGACAAGAAGAAACATTATGGATAACTTACATGGCAAGTAAGCAAATAATAAGTAAACATGGACATAACACCATCGGAAACCAAGGAACTAGCCTTCACACTACCTGACAAAACAGCAATAAGCATTATTATTAGTGTTCATTCATATATTCATTAGCCGATATCGTGCTCTCCAAAACTCTAAGCCTCTACAACACACACTGTCCTCTCCTCACCAAGCAAGTAACTGATAAAAAATTAAAGTCCCTGGCTCACAAGTGGCTCATAATTAACGAGAAACATGCATATGAAAATAAAAAAAGACAGGATAAAAAAAAGACACCTACATAGGGGCAGCTTATCCATCATAGATCGTGAATTAGAGACATTACAATTTTCCTCTGTCTACCACAGTCAAAGTCAGCTACATACAAGTTTGTTCTTTATAGTTTCCTGTGCTCAGGGAATTGATTTTAACAATACTGTACAGTATTAGAGATAATTTTTATTACTGTATTTTTTTCTGGGGGGGGAGCCCCTACGGCTCCCCAGAGCTATCCATGGCTGATATGGATACCCTAACTATTTTGCATTAGTCAATGTGGATGGAGTTCCAGGCCTACCAGGGCTCACGAGCCAGGTTACGAGGAGCAGTGGCCCATAGAAATGCACATGTGATTTGGAGCATTCTATATCTGCCATCGACCAGGACAGGCACCCAGAAAGGTAAGCGCCACAAAACAAACCCTTATACTGCTTAACAATGAAAATCATCATATGAATGGACAGAACTGTTGCCCCTTCCGGGGTTGCGTCGGAGGCGTTCGAGTATGTTCCTCCAGCCGTAGCTCCGGGGTCTGACCAGTGGGCCCGCTCTCTTTCTGCTATTTCGGCCGCCCCGGCTTTTTCTTGTGAGGCCGGGGCTTTGGAGAATGTCTCGCCCCCGTGACCTGACGTGGTGGTTCCTGGGATTGGGGAGGTGCTGACTTGGGATGGCTTTGGACCCCGTTGGACCCTGCATGGATTTTCCGACCTTCCGAGTGGGGCTTACTGTTATAAGGAGTGGGGTTTTCCTTTTCCCCATCTGCGTACGAGTTGCCCTTGGGCGTCAGCCCCTCCTTGGGTTCGGTTCCGTGTACCTTCCAGTCCGTCGGCTTAGTCCTTCTGCGGGGCGTTTTCTTCACTTTCCCACCTTCCTTCTCTGGGACCTGTGTTCTGCATCATGCCGCAATAATTTTCTGCTGTCTCGGATCCTGCTTGTCCATTACTCACGGATGCTCTTGGGGTGCATCTGTGCTTCTGGGATTTTCTGCTTGTTGGTCTTGGTTCTTGAAGGTTCGAGTGGGTCTTTGATGCTTCTGCATTATTGGAAGTCTGTCGCCTTCTGGTGAGGCTTATCACCAGTCCTTTCTATGACTAGTTGGTACTCTTGTTCTTTTTCTCCTCTTTCGATGCTGATTTTGGTTTTAATAGTCGCCTCTTTCATTCCTTTGTCTCGACATTCCTAATTATGGTTTCATTTTCCTTGTTGGCACCCTCCCCAGGGTTCAAGTAGTGCAGCTTGGACCTCATGTGTCCTGCGCATGCACCGTGGGTGATTGTTTTGTTTTGGTCGGTGTAGACAAGTGTCGGTGTTCAGCGCACTTTCTCCCGGGTTATACACTGCTCTCGCTCATCTTATCTCTCCAGTCATCATCCCCTGGTTATTGGGGGTCGTTCTGGGTTATATGTGGGGGACACTTCTAGGTGTGGCACCTCCTCCGCCTCTCTTCCTCTTCACTGCATCTGATCTCCTGCACAAGCATCTCTGGACTTGCGCTACTAGCACTGCTCCCAGACTACTACACGGCTATGCTGTGTCGTGACCCGGTTGGCGGTTTTTCGCGTTTTTCGATATCCAGCCTCAGAACTGGGTTGAGGATCGCCGGCGTGAGGGTCTGGGGCTCGACCTTCCCACTTCTGGGGAGGGGGGGAGCTGCTCAGACATGCGGCAGTGGCTTGTGTGACGTCATGCTTGTTTGTTCGTTTTTCTTTTGGGGAGTTCTGTCTACTCGTATGACGATTTTCGTTGTTAACCAGAATAGGGGTTTGTTTTGTGACGCTTACCTTTCTGAGTGCCTGTCCCGGTCGATGTCAGATATAGAATGCTCCAAATCACATGTGCTTTTCTATGGGCCATTGCTCCTCATGCCTCTGTGAGGGGGGCCAGGTTCTCTCTCGTGGTCCCCAGTAGGCCTAGAACTCCACCCATATCGACTGATGCAAAATAGTTTGGGTATCCATATCAGCCATGGATAGCTCCGAGGAGCCTCTGGGACTCGCCCAGAAAATAGTTTCATTAGATTCGATGCTAGTTTGTTTTTTTACTCACTGAGTTAGGATGTTGCACTAGTAGAGACGAAATTTTTTTATTTTTTATTTACAGTATATACAAGAGTTCTTACATTCTTATAACTGGAAGATAACATTTTAAATGAGGTGGTATTCCTAAGAGGCTGTGAGGCTTTTTCTGTTTGGAAATGACAGAAAAATTTGAAAAGGTGGTGGTGCTAGTGCCTTGTGAAGGAACGATTAAAAGCAAAAGAATTAAATTAAATTAAATTTTTATTTAAAAGTATGTGTGTACAAAGAATAAGAGTACAATTGTGGGAACAGGAGTTAAACAAACTAATGAAGCTACTATTGCACAAAACATTTTGGGCAAAAATTTTAATAATTTGGAAAAAAAAATAATTAAATGTGTGATAGGGTAAATTTTTATTATGTACTAAAAAAGAGAAGTAAGCTAACAAAAATTCAAAAAGTTAAGAAAAAACAGATAAATACAATAAAAAGGTGATACAGTACATAACGATGACACAGTTTAGACTATTAGAATATGGAGTCAGTAGTTCTAACAACAGTACAATAGCTTATTTACATTAATAACAGAATGGAAATATCAGGAAGTAATTTAAAAGAGCAACTGGAGCATAACATAACATAGAGTAATAAAGTATAATTTAACTTTAATGGGGCCAACACTTAAAAATAAACAAGGACTTCGATATGAGTAAACATTTTATAAATGAAATGCAAACAATTTGATGACAATGAAGAAAGGACATATTTATTAGTAAGATAAGTTTAAGAAAAGATTAATATAATAACTTAAAACCAGAGAAAATGTGAGAGAAACTAGTTATATGAAATTGAGTACAGTATATGATATTAATTACATGATACTAATTACATGATATTTGTAAATATTTCTTAGTCTCTCCCTTCAACTGGTTGGGAGACATACAGTTTATAAGTACATTTTGGAGGTCATTCCACAATTTGAACCCCTTGATATGAATAGCATTTCTACTTTGGTTGAGTCTCACTATAGGAATGTCAGAGAGATGTTTGTTTCTCGTGTGGTGACGATGAGTTCTATTACAGCCCTCTAGGAAGCGCTTAAGGTCAGGATTTTTTTATATTTTTTTATTTTTTAATGTACTCAAAACAAATGTTCATTACATTTCAGAGGCCCTAAGCCTCTGGCTGGCCCACTAGAAGGTCAGGATTGATATTGTAATTCAATTTTGTAGATACAGTATAGAGACTTGATATTTAACATGTTCAAAGATTTCAATAAGGGAAAGCAGAGTGGTGTCTGGGATTGGAATTTGTGATTGTTATAATTGCTGATTTTTGTTGAGTAATTAGGGGTTGAGGTAATTAAGGGTGGTGGATCCCCAGACACTGATACCATAGGTGAGATATGGATAAATAAGTGAATAATACAGAGTAACTAGGGCAGGACGAGAAACGTAGTCCTGTACTGTATCTGACTTTGGAGAGAGTGCCTACTGTTTTAGAAACTTTTTTAGTTACTGGTATATTTTGTATATGGCAATGGAAAGTTAGTTTGTTGTCATTGCGACCACAAAGGAACTTCCCTTCTACTCTACTCGTAATTTGGGTATTGTTAATTCTTAGATTAATTTGATTGTTGTTGCCAAACAATAAGTAAAACGTCTTGTCAAGGTTAAGGTGTTTTTTTTTGGGGGGGGCAGGCTGGGCAGGGACGTGTCGGGGGAGGGGCAGGCTAGGCAGGGGCATGTCGGGGGGGGGGGCAGGCTGGGCAGGGACGTGTCGGGGGAGGGGCAGGCTAGGCAGGGGCATGTCGGGGGAAAGTCTGGGTGTGTCAGGGGGGGGGGCAGGCTGGGTGTGTCGGGGGGGGCAGGCTGGGTGTGTCAGGGCATGTCGGGCGGAAGAGGGGGCAAGCTGGGTGTGTCAGGGCGTGTCAGGGCGTGTCGGGCGGAAGGGGAGGCAGGCTGGGTGTGTCAGGGGGGGCAGGCAGGGTGGGTCGGGGGGGCAGGCTGGGCGGGTCGGGGGGCAGGCTGGGCGGGGGCGTGTCAGGGGGGGCAGGTTATGCGGGGGCATGTTGGGGGGGGCAGGTTATGCAGGAGCGTGTTGGGGGGGGGGCAGGTTATGCGGGGGCATGTTGGGGGGGGGGCAAGTTATGCGGGGGCGTGTTGGTGGGGGCAGGCTGGGCAGGGGCGTGTCGGGGGGGCAGGCTGGGCAGGGGCGTGTCGGGGGGGGGCAGGCTGGGCAGGGGCGTGTCGGGGGGGCAGGCTGGGCAGGGGCGTGTCGGGGGGCAGGCTGGGTGTGTCGGGCGGAAAGGGAGGCAGGCTGGGTGTGTCAGGGGGGGGGCAGGCAGGGTGGGTCGGGGGGGGGGGGGCAGGTTATGCGGGGGCGTGTTGGGGGGGGGGAAGGGGTGGCAGGCTGGGCGGGGGCGTGTCTGGGCCAGGTTGTACTCACCTAGTTGTGCTTGCGGGGGGGGGGGGGGGTGAGCTCTGCTCTTTCGGCCCGCCTCTCAACTGTTAATCAATCAACTGTTACTAACTACTAATTTTTTTCTTACTCTTATACACACGCACGCACGCACACACACACACACACACACACACACACACACACACACACACACACACACACACACACACACACACACACACACACACGTACGTACGTACGTCACGCAAAAATGCAAGGACGCAGCAAACAAGTTTGTCCCAGCCCAAAAGGAAAACAGTGAAATGAAGCTGAGAAACCCATGGTTTAATCAGAGATGTAGGCTAGCTAAGCAGCAAAGTAAAAGGGCATGGAGAAACTATAGGAATAACAGGACACTGGAGAGCAGAGAAAGATACCAGAATGCCAGGAATGAATATGTCAAGATGAGAAGAGAGGCAGAAAGACAATACGAAAATGACATCGCAAGCAAGGCAAAGACTCAACCTAAATTGCTGCATAGCCACATCAGGAGAAAAACAACAGTAAAGGAACAGGTTATGAAATTAAGGATAGGGGCAGAAGGATTCACTACAAACGACAAGGAAGTGTGTGAGAAACTGAATAAGAAGTTCCAAGAGGTCTTCACCTTAGAGCAAGGAGAAATCCCAGAGATAAGAGAGGGAATAGCTAACCAGGAACCACTGGAAGAGTTTGAGATTACCAGCGGGGAAGTAAGGAAGTGTTTACTAGAGTTGGATATGACAAAGGCTATAGCCCAGATGGAATCTCCCCTTGGATACTAAAGGAAGGAGCAGAAGAACTGTGCCTCCCACTCTCCATAGTGTATAACAAATCACTGGCAACAGGGGAACTGCCAGAAATTTGGAAAGCAGCTAACGTAGTCCCTGATATACAAGAAAGGGGATAGACGGGAGGCACTGAATTACAGGCCAGTGTCCCTAACCTGCATACCATGCAAGCTGATGGAGAAGATTGTGCGAAGAAAGCTAGTGGAGCACCTGGAGCGAAAGAACTTTGTAACACAGCATCAACATGGATTCAGGGATGGCAGGTCCTGCCTCACAGGGTTACTTGAATTCTACGACCAGGCAAGAAAGAGGAGGATGGGCAGACTGCATATTTTTGGATTGTCAGAAAGCCTTTGATACAAGTGTCACACAAGAGGCTAGTGAAAAAGCTGGAGATGCAGGCTGGAGTGAAAGGTAAGGTACTCCGTTGGATACAGGAGTACCTAAGCAACAGGAGACAACGAGTCAGTGTGAGGGGTGAGGTCTCAGATTGGCGAGACGTTACGAGTGGAGTCCCGCAGGGGTCAGTCCTTGGACCTATACTGTTTCTGATATATGTAAATGATCTCCCAGAGGATATAGAATCGTTTCTCTCAATGTTTGCCGATGATGCACAAATTATGAGGAGGATTGAAACTGAGGACGATAGTAGGAGGCTACAAGATGACCTAGACAGACTGAGTGAATGGTCCAACAAATGGCTGTTGAAGTTCAACCCGAGTAAATGCAAAGTAATGAAACTAGGCAGTGGAAATAGGAGGCCAGACACAGGATACAGAATAGGAGGTGAAGTACTTAATGAAACGAACAGAGAGAAAGATCTAGGAGTTGATATCACACCAAACCTGTCTCCTGAAGCCCACATAAAAAGAATAATGTCTGCGGCATATGCGAGGCTGGCTAACATCAGAACAGCGTTCAGGAACCTGTGTAAGGAATCATTCAGAATCTTGTACACCACATATGTAAGACCAATCTTGGAGTATGCGGCCCCAGCATGGAGCCCGTACCTTGTCAAGCACAAGACGAAGCTGGAAAAAGTCCAAAGGTATGCCACTAGACTAGTCCCAGAACTAAGAGGCATGAGTTACGAGGAAAGGCTGCGGGAAATGCACCTTACGACACTGGAAGACAGAAGAGTAAGGGGAGACATGATCACAACCTACAAAATCCTCAGAGGAATCGACCGGGTAAACAAGGATGAACTATTCAACACTGGTGGGACGCGAACAAGGGGACACAGGTGGAAACTGAGTACCCACATGAGCCACAGAGACGTTAGAAGAAACTTTTTCAGTGTCAGAGTAGTTAACGGATGGAATGCATTAGGCAGTGATGTGGTGGAGGCTGACTCCATACACAGTTTCAAATGTAGATATGATAGAGCCCAAGTAGGCTCAGGAACCTGTACACCTGTTGATTGACAGTTGAGAGGCGGGACCAAAGAGCCAAAGCTCAACCCCCGCAAGCACAAATAGGTGAGTACACGTGTGTACTCGTAATTCTGTGGCCCGGGTTCGATTCCCGGACCAGGCAGAAACAAATAAGGCAAATTTTCTTTCACCCTGATATCCCCTGTTACCTAGCAGTAAATAGGTACCTGGGAGTTAGACAGCTGTTACGGAGCTGTTTCCTGTGTGTGTGGGTGGGGGGGGGGTGAATTAGTTAGTAGTTACAGTTGATTGATAGTCGAGAGGCGGGCCGAAAGAGCAGAGCTCAACACACATTCCCAGGAAGCATCCCTTAGCAGCTGTCTAACTCCAGGGTACCTATTTACTGCTAGGTGGACAGGTGCATCAGGGTGAAAGAAACTGTCCATTTGTTTTTCCGCTGGTGCCGGGGATCGAACCCCGGTCCCTAGGTCCACGAGAATATAGTGCTGTCCACTCAGCCACCAGCCCAGCCTGGCCCCTGCATGTGTCAGGGCCAGACTGGGCAGAGTTTGGCAGGGCCTGGCTGGGAACGGGTCTGGCACGGGCTTTGCGTATCAGGGCATGGTTGGGCAGTGATCTGGCACTGGCAGGACGAGTCAGGGCCAGGCTGGGCAAGGATCTGGCACGGGCAGTGTGTCAGAGCCTGGCTAGGTATCGAGTCTGGCACGGTCAGGGTGTGGCAGGGCCTTGCATGGTAGAAAGAGTATGGGTGGCGGCGGCGGCAGGTGGGGGTGAGTCTCGCACCTGGCATAGTCTCCCCTCACTCCTCCACAGTGTGTGTCAGACCGCCGCTCTTGGCATAGCCTCGCCGCGCCGCCCTCATCTACCAAACACTTCTTTACAAGACTCGCTCAGGATATACGCCCTGTAACATTGTATTGGCAGATGCCAAACTGCTCAATGTTTGCAACGGCAAGATATTGAAAGCAGCACACGGGAGATATATTGAGTTGATTCTCTCTAGATGTGTTAAAGTGTGGGAAGTAGAAAACTGTTTTTGGAAACGGTAATGTAAGCAGGTTGATGTATATATTGGTCAGCCAGATACTAGGGCGTAGTCTGGTAAGGTCCAACAACACAAGTGTACTGACACAAGCAAGCAAGCACCATCACCACCATGATCTCCATGGCCGGCATTTTGAACTTCATTTACAACTCTCTGTTGGTGCTGTTCATATCGGCGCACTTATTAGTAGGTGGAGCAGTAAGCATTAATTTCATCTCTCGTACTCAAGTGTTGCAGTCTCGCCGCGGCTCTTGGCTAGCCTACTCTTGCTTGCTCATCCTGTATTTCCTCCTGCACTAACCTAACCTGCCAACTATACAGTTTTCTCACTATATATATATATATATATATATATATATATATATATATATATATATATATATATATATATATATATTCCTGTAGATGTGTAATCCCGCATACACTAACTAGTGTATAATGTGCATGGCAATAGATTGTCCATAACCTTTTAGGTAAATTGAACTAAAAATCAAACCGTCATTTACCGCCGATTGGACAAGATTATAATTTCTCACTGCCATATATATATATATATATATATATATATATATATATATATATATATATATATATATATATATATATATTATAGGAAATACCACCTCTGGTTGCATTTGTAGGGACCCTGGACCTCGCAGGTGATGATATGCAGCATCCGGTGGCCTTTGTGGGGCACCCGCATACTGTCTTCTACACCCCATTATTTTGTGTATTTTGTAATTTTATTTTATTTAAAACTTAATTAAAGGGAGCCGGTCGGCCGAGCGGACAGCACGCTGGACTTGTGGTCCTGGGTTCGATCCCAGGCGCCGGCGAGAAACATTGGGCAGAGTTTCTTTCACCCTATGCCCCTGTTACCTAGCAGTAAAATGGGTACCTGGGTGTTAGTCAGCTGTCACGGGCTGCTTCCTGGGGGTGGAGGCCTGGTCGAGGACCGGGCCGCGGAGACACTAAAAAGCCCCGAAATCATCTCAAGATAACACAAAAAGGGATACAACACTGGTTACATGCAAGGTACAAGGTTACCTGTCACAGGTTCTCCCCGCTCCTCAGATGGCGGGCAGGAACCATGGATACAGTGAGCATTTCCTCTCTGGATCGCAACACTAAGGCGCTGAAAGAGGAAAAGAGGAAACTGGCCGCTCTGGGGTTTCTAGTTGTTTAAATTAGCTTGGAACTCAGCTCCTTCAAAAACTAGCATCACTTTTACCCCAGGCACCAAGTGTGTCTGAGACAATGGGGATAGAATTGTTGTGATAATCAAGATCTTTGTATTTACGAGACTTGGCTGCTTCCCGGTGATTGGCAGCGCCCGGATGTGTTGCACATCCGGGCGGCGGCTAAAGTTGAAACGCAAGTGTTAGTCCCACACCAACTGTGCGTGTGTGTATATATATACACGTATAGTTGTGTATATATTTCAAAATTCAAATTCAAATGTTTATTCAGGTAAAGAACATACATACAAGGGGTGATATATCTTGAGATTATCTTGAGATGATTTCGGGGCTTTAGTGTCCCCGCGGCCCGGTCCTCGACCAGGCCTCCACCCCCAGGAAGCAGCCCGTGACAGCTGACTAACACCCAGGTACCTATTTTACTGCTAGGTAACAGGGTCATAGGGTGAAAGAAACCCTGCCCATTGTTTCTCGCCGGCGCCCGGGATCGACCCCGGGACCACAGGATCACAAGTCCAGGGTGCTGTCCGCTCGGCCGACCGGCTCCCAATACATACATTGATGATACAAATGATACAAATATTGATGAATTTACAGATAGAGCTAGTACATAAAATGCATATATGTACATATATATACACAACTCGTTCAGTTAAGCCCTGATGCTAGAAAAATAGTTAGAGGGATTGAAGCCCTAAATCAGAAGATAGTAAATTCAGAATATGCGGTCATATTCAATGAGACATGTTTAAAAGAAAACCTGCTGCCAGTATACACCAATATATATTATATATATATATAATATATATATATATATATATATATATATATATATATATATATATATATATAATTTATTTTTTTCCACCCTTTAATTATTATGGTTTATGCATGTAGTCGCCATTAATTCGTTCGTTGTGAATGCTGTTTGAATCTCAATAGGTTTATAACTGAATGGGTTTAATGGCCTCGTTCTATCTGCCGACACTTATCAGTCCAACTGTCACATGATGCATTTATATTTTTTGCATGATAATCTCAAAGCAATTAACATTTGTCTTCAATATTTGTGTTCGTGGTTTTCTAATTTGCACGCGCATGCGCATTTTCGCAAGTACACTTGCGTGAACATTCTGCCAAGATGAACGGCGAGTTTTAGTGTGTGTTAATTACTCTTGGGTAATTAACACTCGCACGCACGCACGCACACTGAAACAATGGGACACCATTAGCGTAGCTCTCATCCTTTAACTATACACTTAGGTAATTACACTTCGGCAATTACACATGACAGTTCCCATGCATTCTACCATAATTTGATTTATCGATCTGATTACTTTTGTAGAAGTAATTGATATCGTTGTCCCTTCCTCCTTCTAGAACAGACTAGAATTTGGAGTTGCAGTTAAGGCAGGAAATTATTTAGTTGAAGACTCTCAAATGGGTGCTCAACTTTACAGAGATGCTAGCTATCCAAAAGGCTTTGGAACATACCTACTGTTGAACACCGACAACACGTTATCATTCACACAAATTCGATAACTGCCATGGAAACCTTGCAACAAGAACACACATGTTACAAGTTGACCAGACCACACACTAGAAGGTGAAGGAACGACGACGTTTCGGTCCGTCCTGGACCATTCTCAAGTTGATTGTGATTGATCCAACACAATCGACTTGAGAATGGTCCAGGACGGACCGAAACGTCGTCGTCCTGTTCACCTTCTAGTGTGTGGTCTGGTCAACATACTTCAGCCACGTAATTGTGACTCACCGCCTGCACACATGTTACAACACCCATCTGACCACATATGTTAACAGCATTAATGCAAACACTCAAACATCAAGGTTACCGAATGCTTATGGGTGTCAAGTCCTTCAGGAATACCAGGGAATGACTGGGCAGAGGAAACGGCAAAATTCGCAGTCAAGAGGAGGGGAAATGTAGACATTTACATATTACTGAGTCTAGCACAGATTAAGAAATGATTTGGGATAGAGCAACGCACAGTGAACACAATGTTACACCTGGAACATTAGGATCTGCGGGTTGGTACAAAAGGTCAACCAGCTGGAACATCAGGCTCTGCGGGTTGGTACAAGAGGTCAACCAGCTGGAACATTAGGATCTGCGGGTTGGTACAAGAGGTCAACCAGCTGGAACATCAGGCTCTGCGGGTTGGTACAACAAGTCAACCAGCTACAAGCCACTTATTTAGAAGAAAGGGTACAATAGAACAGAAGTGCACTTACACCACATCAGGCGTGATTACTCCTGTGCATTGGAAATGGTCTTACAGGTTCCAGAAGTAGTGAGGAAATGTCAGTATTGTGGAGAAATGCCCGACAGACCACTGTCTTCCACTGCAACCCCTAAAGAGCTCTCGACTCAGCGTGTAAATATGATAAAAAGGGTTTTAACAAATAAAAATTAATTGAAAACATTGGTGAAGTGTATAGTTCAAGTGAATTTAGTTCATTTATTATGCAGTCTATAAGTTTAATTCATTTATTATGCATTCCAAAAAGTTTAGTTCATTTTTATACAATTGGTTTACATCCTATGAGAGGTAATGGCCTGGTCGACCAAGCTGACGAGGCGTTTGACCTGTCATCTTCAATCAGGTGCTCCTAAAAATCACATGAGACAAGCCCATGACATCACACTAACAAGGGAATTGTTGAATGCAAATACTTGCATAATAGACAAAACTCAGGATGTAAGAAGATTGCAAATTCTTGAAACCATTGAAATAAAGGCCGAACAAGCCACCATAAACACCCAAATAACGGAACTATTGCAGGCGATGAGTCACAATTACGTGGCTAAAGTACGTTGACCAGACCACACACTAGAAGGTGAAGGGACGACGACGTTTCGGTCCGTCCTAGACCATTCTCAAGTCGATTGTAAACTTTTTGACAATCGACTTGAGAATGGTCCAGGGCGGACCGAAACGTCGTCGTCCCTTCACCTTCTAATGTGTGGTCTGGTCGACGGATATCGTTCGCCTTATGCGTTTTTGTTCTCGTATTGGCATCCTTGGTGATATTTAGCGCCCTCTGATTATTCCGCACATTTGATGGTACTACATAGCCTTCCCGGTTTGGTGCCTTCTTTTGATAATGACTTACACATCAAAAGTCAACACCAGCAGTCAACAGGCAATTAATGCACAACTATATTCTACCCACTTCAAGACCCCGAACCAATATAGAAGCATCAAGAGGAAGTATGGGCCAATAGCCCTTCTGCAGTTACTTCCATTCTTATGTTTTTATACCCATTGGTTCGTGTTCCATCTTTTGCAAATGCCAATTCACCTCGCCCAAAACTTTTGTACCATATCATCTCACCCAAATGCGAGTATAAGTATGGATGTATTTTGTGTGTTTACAGGTTACAGTTGTGTGTCTAAACTAAATTCTTTGAAAATGTAATAAGTTATTACGAAACGCGTTCAGGCGTCAGTCTAGAAATAAAAATGAATTTTGGAGAATTGATTTTTCAGTTACCATCAACAGTGAAAAGAAACGTAAGAAATATTGAGAAAATTCGTGTTAGAATTATTAATCTTACTTTTTCGGTCATATTCAACAACATATGTTTACAAGAAAGACTGCTACCAAAATAAATAAATAAATAAATAAATAAATAAATAAATAAATATATATATATAAATATTATATATATATATAATATATATATATTATATATATATATTATATATATATATATATATATATATATATATATATATATATATATATATATAATATGACGTGTGTCAACCTAAATCATTTTATTGGCCAAGTAACAAACTCCGTAGACTTTGATGTTACAGAGGGAATATGACAATGTTTTAAAAATGTGTAGAGTTGAGGGCTGGGGAAGTGCAAATGGAGAATACAGTGGGTAGAGGACACAAGTTACAGCCCCGCTCCTGTGCCAGGTAAGTCCACCACGGGCTCACCATAGCCCGTGCTACTTGGAGCTTTTTGTCCCAAGTAGCGAATCTTAAACAACAACAATGGGTGGACGAAGACAGTCACGCACTAGACCACCAGACCTGAGACCTTGCACCGTGAACTGTTAGTCATGTACCGTCTAACCTACCCTCCTGGTTGACCAGACCAGGGAGGCCTGGTCGACGACCGGGCCGCGGGGACACTAAGCCCCGGAAGCACCTCAAGGTAGCCTCCTACGAGATGGCATATATGTACCCAGGAGAGTGCAAGAGCGGAAGAGTCGTGACTTGAAAGGTACTCCCACGCCTCATCTTCAGCCTTTTTGTTGTTAATGATAAGATGCTGTTGTTGCGGGAAGCTGGATGTCTTCAGAGAATGTCAGTCCCCCGGGCCGCAAGGAGCGTGGGGCCACATGCGGGAACAGTCCAGGTCCTTGTGGCGTCTGGCGGGAACAGTTCACACCGTCCTCCTAAGGACCACAACGTCAAGAAACAAAATGTCCTGACTTCCTGGACGAGCTTGTGTCTTGGTTCCCCACCGTCCCTCGCAGGGCATAGATGGAACTTTGAGAAGCAGATGAATAATATCAATGTCTTAAAAGTTTTGTTTTAGTATAAGTGTAGTATCAAAATGGAATGAACTAAAGTAGTAAGCTCTAGAAGCGAATGACATTCATAATGTTTAGAAGTAAATATGATAAAATATTAGGAGTCATTATTTTAGACAACCGGGGAGCTGGAAAGGCGGGGTCCAAGAGCTAAAACCCTATTCTTCACACAGTAATAGATGAGCACGCGCACGCAGGCACACAGACACGCGCGCGCACACGTAAGTTTAATTACACTTTGGTAATTACACGCACACAGCCTTTGCAAACAGAGTGGTAGACGGTTGGAACAAGTTAGGTGAGAAGGTGGTGGAGGCCAAGACCGTCAGTAGTTTCAAAGCGTTATATGACAAAGAGTGCTGGGAAGACGGGACGGCCATTTGGTCACCACTTGGTCCGGGAGACATCTCCCGTCACGCAGGGTGCAGTTGCGCCTCCACAGATCTCCAGTATCATCTTTTGATACTGGTAATGGCTCGAAAGGGCCACCACTTACGGGCTATTCATGCCCGTGCCACCTCTTGGGTGGCTTAATCTTCATCAATCAATCAATCGAAGACGGGACACCACGAGCGTAGCTCTCATCCTGTAACTACACTTAGGTAATTACACACCCTGCCCCCCCCCCCTCCGCCTTCCCCTAGCTCCTGGAATCCTTGAGAGAAGTTCCTGGTGACTGGTGTTGGCCAACAGTGTGTTTCTTGTGTCAGGAAGGAATAGGCGAGAACATAAGAACTGCAGAAGGCCTATTGGCCCATACGAGGCAGCTCCTATCTATAACCACCCAATCCCACTCATAAACATGTCCAACCCGCGCTTGAAACAATCGAGGGACCCCACCTCCACCACGTTACGCGGTAATTGGCTCCACAAATCAACAACCCTGTTACCGAGCCAGTATTTACCCAAGTCTTTCCTAAAGAGGCTGTAGTGAAGGTCACGGTGCAACCCATCCTCCTGTTAGCATAGTTTTAAACCATGGGCCACGTCGTTACTTCTTGTAACTAGGATAACCAGGGGCCGGACGGCTGAGTAGACAGCGCTCGGGATTCGTAGTTATAAGGTTCCTTATTCGATCCCCCGGCGGAGGCGGAAACAGATGGGCAGAGATTCTTTCACCCTGATGCCACCTGTTCACCTAGCAGTAAATAGGTACCTGGGAGTTAGACAGCTGCTACGGGCTGTTTCCTGGGGATGTATACCAAAAAGGAGGCCTGGTCGAGGACCGGGCCGCGGGGACGCTAAGCCCCGAAATCATCTCTCAAGATAGCCTCAAGATTTAACCATCCTACATATATTAACGTAATAACCAATTAGATGCTAGAATCTGGTAATATTCACTTTAGGGGTCCGCACAAAATAAAGATGAAAAACAAATTTAAATAATTTTAGGCCTAGTATAGCACATATATCAGGCCTAGTATAGCACATATATCAGGCCTAGTATAGCACATATATCAGGCCTAGTATAGCACATATATCAGGCCTAGTATAGCACATATATCAGGCCTAGTATAGCACATATATCAGGCCTAGTATAGCACATATATCAGGCCAAGTATAGCACATATATCAGGCCTCGGATAGTTAAGTTGTATTAGCAACATAAATACAAAGCCTTTTCCGGCTTGTTCAAATTCAAGTTTCTTATGAGACGGTTGCACCTCTCCCACCCCTCTCCCACCACCCCTCTCCCACCACCCCTCTCCCACCACCCCTCTCCCACCACCCCTCTCCCATTGTTTACTTCTCCCAGCCCTCACTATAGCCCCTCACCCAGCCTTCACTACGCCTAGTAGTGTTGGAAGGGTACGAGAAGGGGAGGTGGGAGAGTAGTGGTGGGAGGTGGGGAGAGTAGTGGTGGTGGGAGGCGGGAGCGTAGTAGTGGTGGGAGGTGGGGAGAGTAGTGGTGGTGGGAGGTGGGAGAGTAGTGGTGGGAGGCGGGAGAGTAGTAGTGGTGGGAGGTGGGGAGAGTAGTGGTGGTGGGAGGTGGGAGAGTAGTGGTGGGAGGCGGGAGAGTAGTAGTGGTGGGAGGTGGGAGAGTAGTGGTGGGAGGTGGGGAGAGTAGTGGTGGTGGGAGGTGGGGAGAGTAGTGGTGGGAGGTGGGAGAGTAGTGGTGGGAGGCGGGAGAGTAGTAGTGGTGGGAGGTGGGGAGAGTAGTGGTGGTGGGAGGCGGGAGAGTAGTGGTGGTGGGAGGTGGGGAGAGTAGTGGTGGTGGGAGGCGGGAGAGTAGGGGTGGTGGGAGGTGGGGAGAGTAGTGGTGGTGGGAGGTGGGGAGAGTAGTGGTGGTGGGAGGCGGGAGAGTAGTGGTGGTGGGAGGTGGGGAGAGTAGTAGTGGTGGGAGGTGGGGAGAGTAGTGGTGGTGGGAGAGTAGTGGTGGTGGGAGGCGGGAGAGTAGTAGTGGTGGGAGGTGGGAGAGTAGTGGTGGTGGGAGGTGGGAGAGTAGTGGTGGTGGGAGGCGGGGAGAGTAGTGGTGGTGGGAGGCGGGAGAGTAGTGGTGGTGGGAGGCGGGAGAGTAGTAGTGGTGGGAGGCGGGAGAGTAGTGGTGGTGGTGGGAGAGTAGTGGTGGTGGGAGGCGGGAGAGTAGGGGTGGTGGGAGGCGGGAGAGTAGGGGTGGTGGGAGGCGGGGAGAGTAGTGGTGGTGGGAGGCGGGAGAGTAGTAGTGGTGGGAGGCGGGAGAGTAGTAGTGGTGGTGGGAGAGTAGTGGTGGTGGGAGGCGGGAGAGTAGTAGTGGTGGGAGGCGGGAGAGTAGTGGTGGTGGGAGGTGGGAGAGTAGTGGTGGTGGGAGGCGGGGAGAGTAGTGGTGGTGGGAGGCGGGGAGAGTAGTGGTGGTGGGAGGCGGGAGAGTAGTGGTGGTGGGAGGCGGGAGAGTAGTAGTGGTGGGAGAGGAGAGATAGTGCCTAGTATTGGCGCCACACTCACCGCCAGATATAGACGGCTGTAGTGGTCTGCAACACTGCTGCAACTCTGGCGTGCCGACCTCTACCTTAACACACTTGTCTCACACTCTCTACCTAATGGCTCCATCACCACCTTATTACCCTGTAATAATGCTTTGTTTATTCCCTACTTTAACACTGGCTATTAACGCCTCGTTGTTAACGTACATAAGTCATTTGCCTGTTAACTGAGATGCCATTTGTCTTTATAACAGAATGGATATAAATTTAAATGTATATAATGACTTCGTTCATCCCAGGAATTATAAACTTATCAAGGGAGAATAAGAGAACTGTAAATACGTTATCTTGGAGGGCGAAGAGTATGGGCTGACATAGTTACAGTGTGCAGATGGCTGACAGGTTCCAGCATGCACTATAGCACTTGATGAAACTCTACCTATGATGCATCACCAATCTTGCCATGAAAGGATACCTGATCAACCAGGCTCTGAGTCATACGTCAGGCTGCAAGCAGCCGCGTCCAACATCCTGGTTCAGCCCGTCCTCCAGACAAAGATAAAAAAAGACCATTCCATGCACCCGCCAAACCCCCTGTTTATGAATGAAAAGCTGTTTACACACGACTCACAACTGATGACGTTCGACCACTTCCGGAACAAGTGCTTCACTGACGACTTGTGTTCGAACCACAACGCTGTAAATGCTTCACCCACGTACTACAAATACAAATAATCGCCAACAGAACCAAAACATCTAACCTAACCAATGGTTGACTAGGACGTCATTGTTGACGTCCTAGTCAACAATGGATTTTCTAACGGTTATGTTGAAGACATCATAAAAAGAAAGGTGAAACGCCATGCAACCTCTGAAGAGTCAACTAACACAACACTTGTACCCCCTATTACACTGTTTTACAGGAACTTCTTTTCGACGGCTCATAAAACGGAGGAAAGTGTCCCAAAAGATATTATTAATAGGAACGTTATCCCCACAGACAAAAATCAGAAGATACAATTGACATTTTACTACAAAAACAAGAAAACGGCCAACCTACTCATGAAAAACTCTCCAGACACCAAACAGAACACCTTGACAGAAACCAACGTCGTCTATGCCTTCACATGCCCACTTGGGGACTGTCAGCCCCAATGATCTCAGTATATAGGCAAGACAACAACGTTTCTTTCCAGGCGATTAACAATGCATAAGCAACAGAGCTCCACAAAGGAACACATAATCTCCTCTCACAACCAGACCATCACCAGAGAAGTCTTAACCAGCAGCACAGAAATCATCGATGGGTACAGCGATAGCAGGCGGCTTGACATCTGCGAGGCACTACACATCAGAAAGTTAACACCAGCAATCAACAGCCAATTAATGCACAACTATATTCTACCCACTTCAAGACCCCGAACCAATATGGAAGCAGCAAGAGGAAGTATGGGCCAATAGACCTTCTGCAGTTACTTCCATTCAAATGTTCACTTATCCAATTTATACCCATTGTTTCGTGTTCTGTCTTGTGTTTGTCACCTCACCCAAAACTTTTGTACCATATCACCTCATCCAATAGAGTATAAGTACGAAGAGGTTGTGTGTAAATTAAGTCTTTGAAAATATAATACGAATTACGAAACGCGTTCAGGCGTCAGACAATTAAAAAATGAATTTTGGAGAATTGTTATTTTTATTACCACCGACAGTGAAGAAAAATATAAGAAATATTGAGAAGATTCGTGTTAGAATTATTAAAATTACCTTTTCGGTCATATTCAACAACATATGTTTGCAAGAAAAACTGCTACCAAATAATATATTATATATATATATATATATATATATATATATATATATATATATATATATATATATATATATATTTCTCAATATTTCTTATATTTTTCATCACTGTCGAGGGAAGTTGAAATATTAACTCTCCGAAGTTCATTTTCACACTTTTGGTCTGATGTCTAGGGATGTTTTGCAAAGTCTCTACTTACATTCTCTAAGACTAATTTACCATGCTATTGCACAGGCTTGTATTCTCTTTGGGTGAGGTGGTACAGGACAAATGGATGAATGGCATAACATAGGGGACATTGATAGGGCAGAATATTGATATCCTTCAACCCATGAAGGTCAGTAGACAACTGGACATTGTAGTGAATCATGAAGGTCAGTTCTTAATACTGGACACAGTATTAAGTCCCCGCTATCGGAGACATGAAGCTTGCACTTAAGTTTATCGGGGTCTCTCTAAGCCAAAGACAGACCACTACAGTTGCCTAACTCCTGAACGACTGGGTACTGCTAGGTGAACAGCGGCATCAGGTGAAATAAAACATTGCAATCCGTCGGTGTCGTGGCTGGGGATTGACCGCGGGTCGTGCAATATTTTCTTTTCCAAATTCATTCACAGTGATATCCTGCGTACTCCTCTCCGTTGTTGTACCCAGAGTTAAATGTGTAGTAGTAACGTGTGTGTGTGTGGGGAGGGGGCGTGGTGCCAACGCCAGTGGGTCAACACATTCCTGGTGGTGGCGACGGTGGCGCCATCTCTCACTACTACTCCAGGGCTTACCGTCACCCAGGATTACCTGTGTGTGACGGTAAGTTGCTGCTGTTGAGCGCTAGAGGTGAAGTCCGCGCGCACAGGGAGACTGGTGGGGCAGTGTTGGCCACCAGGCTCACCTCAGCCGTCTATAGCCCCAGCCTGGCGTTTTGCTTGGCCTCCGTTACGTGGAGGACCTTGTCATCAACCCGTGTTCTTGGTCCGCCACACTGCACGAAATACAAAGTGCTAACCTAACCAGATGTGCACGCCCACGACCAACACAGCCTAACCTAAACTGTCGGTGCATAGACAATGTGGATATTTGTGAGCCGGTACCTTTCATAGTACTTTGTAATTAGTACGCTGGGAACATGATGTACAAAGTGAGATGTACTAGTTGAGAGATGATGATATCATTGTTGTTAGTAATTATGAACGGCAGAAACGTCCTGCTCTGAACCAATGACATCCAGTTATAAACATATTGTGACCAAGTGTGTTTTGTGATCTTACTACTTAATATATTATTTTAAATATTATTACGATGTGTGACGTTAGTGCTGTAGGTCTGTAATATTTTGTATCTGCTTTACTGCCTCCTGTGTGGAGTGGCGCGGTCTACACAGTTCCAAATGCATAACACCAGTCCCCAGGTTTCATCTCCAAATTGTGTTTAGGGCAGCCAATAGTTTTTTGTCAGTTCTTGATGAATATGGAATTTTAAGAATATGGACTTGGTGTAAAAAGTGCATGGGCATGTTGTCTATGGATACTTCAAAATCCAGTAATGTTAGAGTACATCTAATGTGTTGGTATTACATCCATGAAGAATTCATTTGGATTATCGATCGTCAATGTGTTCAGAGGATCACTGAAAACAAGTCATACCGTATCCTCAGTATTTTACTCATTTCTGTGCTGTCATCTATGAAAGTTACATCTCCTTTGCGCAGTGGCCCCTAGAATTTGCATAGTAGTGGTGGTAGTATGGTTTTCCCTCAGTTTCACTGATGGCCTTTTGCTCTCTCTTCAGAATTTTGTATGATTCTTGTAGCTTCGTTCAATCGTTCTGTTTCTTTCCACAGCGCTCCTTGTTCAAGGGAGAGTGATGGTTGGGGGGGGGGACTCCAGTAGTTGTTATTTTTCTTTGCCTACATAGAGAATGCCGTTCCCGTTCTTCTTAGTGGTATGTGACTGAAACATGTCTACTGCTGCTGTGCCAACTCTCTCGAGGCGCTGATTTAGGCTTGCATTGTCTATTTGTTCTTTTCTAGTTTATTTTAGTGAGGTCGCCGCTTATTAGTTCCCAGTTAATCAGTTTATTATTAAAAATGAATTTACAGATTCTCTTGGTTATGAGACTTGCCGGACAGGTTTATTTCTCATGCTAAACTGAACTTCGATTAGATTGTGGTCTGAGTGGCACATATTTGTAATCCTTATGTTCCTAATCAATTCCTTTGTTTGTGAAGGTAAGGCCCAGCGTGTTTACTTTTCAAGTTGATTCTATTATTTGCTTGTTCAATGGAAATTTGTCACACCTCTCTCATAGGTCATTTAGACTGCTTCCTGGGATTCTCTCTGGTATAACAATATTTGCCACATTTTTCCATTTTAGTGCAATTAGTTGAAATCACCAAGCATGATGATGATTGTGGCAGGGTTTCTGATGGGTTATATAAGCGGTATTCTGTTTACGTAAGTTGGTCTTTAAACTGCTGAGGAGTAGAGGCTGACATTTCTTCCCCACCACCTCTACCTTTCTCCCCTGCTACCTTTACCTTTCTACTTATTTATGTATTTATATACAAGAAGGTACATTGGGTTTGTGAGAGTACATAGCATGATGTGTTTACATTCTTGTAAAGCCACTAGTACGCACAGCGTTTCGGGCAGTTCTTTAATCTAACAGATAATATTAAGAAGGTAAATTTTTTCAAAATTTATAAAATGTTAACAGAAACATTGTAGGAAACATTTGAGAAAGATTAGTATATTAAAGCATATTGATAGCCTTGATTGATAGCACTGATAACTTGATTGATAATTTGACAAAGATTTGTTGGCACAATAAAGCCAATTGATAGCATATATAAGATGACAGCAATGATCACAATGGTAAAGTTGTATGGTTTAGGTACATATATATTGGGGAATTGGGTAGCACTAGATACAGTGCAAGTTTAGAGCACTAGGTAAGAAACTATGAAGATGAAATTAGGTAATTTTTGTTTTTGTTTTTGAATAAGGCAAAAGTTGGACAGCTTTTCAATTCATTAGGGAGTGAGTTCTATAGACTGGGTCACAAATTAAGTTTGACTCTGGGGATATCAAAGATATATTTATTTCTGGTGTGGTGATTATGGGTCCTATTACATTGGTTCAGGGAGAGTTTCAGAACAGGGGTTTTGTAAATGTTGTTGACACAAGAAAATGTGTGGAGTGAGGTTATGTTTTCTCTGTCACTTTTACCTTTCTCCCCGCCACCTCTACCTTTCTCCCCCGCCACCTCTACCTTTCTCCCCCGCCACCTCTACCTTTCTCCCCCGCCACCTCTACCTTTCTCCCCCGCCACCTCTACCTTTCTCCCCCGCCACCTCTACCTTTCTCCCCCGCCACCTCTACCTTTCTCCCCCGCCACCTCTACCTTTCTCCCCCGCCACCTCTACCTTTTTCCCCCGCCACCTCTACCTTTCTCCCCCGCCACCTCTACCTTTCTCCCCCGCCACCTCTACCTTTCTCCCCCGCCACCTCTACCTTTCTCCCCCGCCACCTCTACCTTTCTCCCCCGCCACCTCTACCTTTCTCCCCCGCCACCTCTACCTTTCTCCCCTGCCACCTCTACCTTTCTCCCCCGCCACCTCTACCTTTCTCCCCCACCACCTCTACCTTTCTCCCCCACCACCTCTACCTTTCTCCCCCGCCACCTCTACCTTTCTCCCCCGCCACCTCTACCTTTCTCCCCCACCACCTCTACCATCCTCCAAAATGAAAGAAGAGCAGCTAAAAAATATGTTCCTACCATGGCAAGTTTGATGGGGGAATATAAAGGCACAATAAGAGATGTGTAAAAGGAGAGCAAGCAAAGGGAGGTGGTCGCAGGGGCTTGTGTAGAGGCACCTTCACTTGGAAACCAATTGCGGGTAATTCAAGAAAGAGATATTAGAGGGACTAGAAAAGGTTGAGGCATAAGTTGATGAAGGAGAAATTAGTGATAATCTATTATCTACCCACGCCAGAGGGTAGCAAAGGAGAAGAGAGGGGAATCAGAAAGAGATTTACGGAAATTCTTTCTAAAATGCTGGCTAGTCAGTCAACCGGGAAAATAGAATTATTACTGTAGTTGGTTAGGTAAGTTCCAAATTAGATGGAATCGACCATTAAAAGTGATCTTTCATAATGTTGACCAGACCACACACTAGAAGGTGAAGGGACGACGACGTTTCGGTCCGTCCTGGACCATTCTCAAGTCGATTCTCAAGTCACAATCGACTTGAGAATGGTCCAAGACGGACCGAAACGTCGTCGTCCCTTCACTTTCTAGTGTGTCGTCTGATCAACATTCTTCAGCCACGTTATTGTGACTCCTCGCCTGCAGATCTTTCATAATATTGCTCCAATGAAATATATAATATATGAAAAGAGGAAATTGAGGGATACAGGACTTTACTGAAAAGTATTCAATAACCAGGATATGCCAAAGGAAGATAGAGAGGCGGCTAAGGGAATCAAGAATAAATGGGAGTAGCTGAAGGAGACCAGATGCAGGTAACAGCACAAGAAGTGCACAAGAACAGAAAGATCAGGAATCGGAGAGTTCAATATAGCAAAATATTTGGTTAAGTCAGCCTCACCCACCCAAAAGAGCAGGCAGGAGTAACTAGACCAATAAACACTTCTTACCCCTATCAGAACTGGTCATGGACCAAACATGGACTACTACCCCTTAGGAGAAACCAAAGCATCCAAGTAGAGATTAGTAACATCAAAGTGCTGTACATGAATATAGATGGAATTACAAATTAAGGGGTAAAGTTACAGGAATGGATGGCAAAAGGAAGATCCACACATCACAATACTGGAAATGTAACTATCAAGTGTTATAGGAAATGCAGCCTTCCCACAGCCTTGTTTGTGGTGTGGGGGAAAAAAAGTAGTTAGTAAACAGTTGATTGACAGTTGAGAGGCGGGCCGAAAGAGCAAAGCTCAACCCCCGCAAACACAACTAGGTGAATACAAGAATATCGCGTAATAATGCAAGCTTGGGTGAACAGGGGTGGAGGTAGTGTAGCCCCCTACTGCTAACAACTACACTGCAGCTTTGAGGAAGTAAAATTATCAAAATAAACCGATAAGCAAGATTACATTCTAGGAATAGCAACAGTTGGTGACGTGAAGTTAATGGTAGCGATGATTTAAGACCCGCTACCAAACAATATGATAAAGGCAACGAGACTTGGCTAACAGTAGTGGGAAAAACACCCTCACTGGCAAGGGTTACGATTCTAATTCTTTGGGACGTTAGAGAAATAGACTCGAGAAATAAGGACCCATTTTGGAGGAGATAAAACGTGAAGAGCAAAACTTTTAGACGCAGTGGACGAACACTTCCTGAAGCAAAAATAGTTATATGATAGTTATGCGATCGTGCGCATCACGTTCTTAAGTTACCTTCAGTATAACAACACATTCTAATATCTGTTTTTTGTAACTGTTGTCTTGGACGAGAACAGTAGGGAACACAGTTAACCCAGCACACACACTCGAAGAGTTCCCTGTTTAAGAAATGTTTCTTGTATACGAAATCGACTATGATTGAAGTTTTTGTGTACGGAACCGATTGTATACGAAACGCGTGTATAGTATTTGACTAGACCTATGCTAGGATGTATTAGCTTAGTTTACACTGCATTTCGCTAGGTTAAATTAGGTTGTTCTAGGTTAAATTAGGTAGATTTCAAAAATCCGTTGGCGTGTATAATGTGACTTGTATCCGAGTTGGGGGTCCTTGGTGCCTCGCTTCCCTCCACACGTCACCACACCAGAAAAGACTTACCCTCACCTGCAATATCTCTATAGAATGATGCATTTGCATGCAAAATTTAGAAAATATTTGTCTTTTGTCGTAGAGACGTCGATGTGACAATTTTGATGATAGTTAAGTTTTAAGGGTTAAGTATTACAATGTTGGCCATGACGGAGTTTATATGTGACTGAATTTGATAACATTTGATGTATATGATAAAAACTAATGGCATACCACTAGTATGTCCCCACTACCATTATTTAAGTGGGTGTAGCCTAACAGCTTAAAGCTAACATTGCATTTTCAGATTTCATTTTAATATAATTTAATAGATGGATAAAAGATGAGCGAGACGTGACCTAAACGACTGTACTAATAACAAAAATTGCTATATAGAAGTAAAATAGCTTTTGTGCATCAAGTGAAGTGTAGCCTCGCCCGCCACCAGCATGACGACCCTTGTTGGGATCTTCGGAGCAACAGTTCTTGTTGCTAGTTACTTTGCTGTAAGAATTTGTTCCTGATGCATGCATACATGCTTGCTTGCTTGCTACTACAGTTATGCCTTGTCTTGCACCCCCCCCCCCACACACTGCCCTTTGTGTGTTCGTGTGTGTGTGTGCTTGTCTTGCTTTACGCACTGTCCTGTGTGTGTATGGGTGTACTCACCTATTTGTGCATGCAGGATCGAGCATTAGCTCTTGGACCCCGCTTTTCTAGCCGTTGGTTTTCTAATGCAATAATCCCCCTTGCCTATCTCGTTATCACACCTGCTTTTAAAGTTATGAATGGAGTTTGTCTCTACACTCTACTCCTTTAGGTCATTCCATTTACTCACTACCCTTACGCTGAAGGAAAACTTTCTAACATCTCTATGACACATCTGAGTCTCAAGCTTCCACCCGTGGCCCCCTTGTTCTGTTGATATTAATTGTAAACAATTCCTCTGTTTCCACCCTGCCAGTTCCACTAAGTATGATACCGACGTATAATACGTCGGTATCATGTCCCTCCCTCCTTTCCAACGTGGTCAGGTTTAGCTCATTCATTCCCTCTCCGTACCTCATCCCTCGCATCTCTGGGACGAGTCTCGTTGCACACTTCTGCACTTTGTCGAGCTTCCTTATGTGTTGTTTTAGATGGGGTTCCAGGATGGTGCGGCATACTCTAAGACTGGCCTCACATAGGCGGTATACAGTTATCTAAAATACTCCATATTCAAGTTTCTAAAGGATGTGTGTGTGTAATTACCTAGATGTAATGACACGTAGGTAATTACACACATAGCATACTGTACAGTATGCTATGTACAGTAGCATATTGTATTATACAATAGCATACTATAATGTACTGTAGCATACTTTACAGCAGCATACTATACTATACAGTAGTGTACTGTACTGTAGCACTCTACTGCACAGTAGTGTATTGTGCTGTACTGTGCTGTATTATACAGCACTGTACTGTGCTGTATTATACAGTACTGTACTGTGCTGTATTATACAGTACTGTACTGTGCTGTATTATACAGTACTGTACTGTGCTGTATTATACAGTACTGTACTGTGCTGTATTATACAGTACTGTACTGTGCTGTATTATACAGTACTGTACTGTGCTGTATTATACAGTACTATACTCTGCTGTATTATACAGTACTGTACTGTGCTGTATTATACAGTACTATACTCTGCTGTATTATACAGTACTATACTGTGCTGTATTATACAGTACTGTACTGTGCTGTCTTATACAGTACTGTGTTGTACTGTACTATACAGTACTGTACTCTGATGTACTATACAGTACTGTGCTGTGATGTACAGTACTGTGCTGTACTATACAGTACTGTGATGTACTATACAGTACTGTAGTACTGTACAATACCATACTGTACTGTACAATCAAAAACTCTAGTCATAAATGGACGTATATTTACAATTTGGAAAGCTTACATAAAAGTACAGAACAGTGCATTAATTACATAAATATGTCACAGTAACAGAAAAGGAAGTAGACCTTGTCATTATTAACATCAGAAACTTAATTGGTAACAACTTATAGAAATAATTTAAATGCCGGCAAGACCAAAACATTGTTTAGCAATATAAACAAAAATTATGTTTTAGGTGTAAAGTGAATAAAATTTAGCTGAGAATTAGAAAAATGATATAATGTAAATACACTACATATATATGACAAAATTAGAATGATGAATCAATTAGCAGTCTACATCCTGATTAGTTATCAATTTATGATGATGACAATGCTCCAAAGGAGCACCTGATCAACCAGGCTGTGACTCATACGTCAGGCTGCGAGCAGCCGCGTCTAACAGCCTGGTTGATCAGTCCAGCAACCAGGAGGCCTGGTCGACGACTGGGCCGCGGGGACACTAAGCCCCGGAAGCACCTCAAGGTATGCCTTCAGTGGTATTCTTTCTTGTGATCCAGTCTGTGATTCTTCCTATGTCAGTTATAGCCCTTCTCCACTTTGTTCTGCATCTCGTGCTGTGTTGCATATTATAATTAACAAATTCTTGTTTAGTTACCAGCCACAAATGTCATATTGTTGTAATTGCCAAAATCCCTTATATGAATTAATAATTCATTTAAGGTTCAGAAAATATTGCACACTGAAGCCATTAACATCACTACTTCAGTTTTGTCTAATGCACCCTTGTCTTGGATACTGCTCTCACAGCTGGGTAAAATCTTCCCATTTAAATCATATACAGTACTTTCCTTTCATATATGACCAGTTAATACACAACTTTATTCGCTAAGCAATATGTTATCATGTACAATCTTTCTGTTGCTAACTCTGCTGCTGCATTTTCCCCTCTACAACCATGTTATAAAATCAATTATAGCTCATCTTTCCTTACACCTGATCTTCAGTCCATATTTACCACTGCAAATTGTTTACAAGTACTAACAGTATCTTACCTCCTGATTTTGAACTGTACAAACACTATAATAAAATGTTATACACTTCACATCATACCATAATAACACCCTCCAGAACTTGATGCTAATATTTTTAGTGTTGTGATGGTGGGATTCATATCTATATTTGTGGCCTGTGTTGTCCCAACAGTTGACCTTCGGTGCGGGCATGTATGCTGGCATCTACGTCACTCAAAACTACGATGTACCTCGTGTTGATGAACCCTCCAAACTCTGGGAGAAGGTCAAAGACTGGGCCGATTCACACAAGAAGAAGGACTAGCGACACTGCGGTAAGGTTGTGTGTATTTGTGAAGTGGCATGAATGTTGAGCTGTTACTGATAACATGTATATGTATAGAATCTGTGTGTAATTACCTAAGTGTAGTTACAGGTAAGAAGTACGCACATGATGTCCCATCTCACCTATAATCTTTTATCATTTAACACTTTAAAACCTCTGAAAATTTTGCATCCACTGCCTTCTCACGTAAATTAGTCCAACCAGTCCATTTCTATTATTTATTATTAACAAGCTTAGCTACACAGCAGTGTAGTCATGGAATCAGAGAAAAACATAAGATGCAGGTCTAGTCTACCGGCCTGCACTAGCAAACTTTGGGTAGAGTATGAGAATATTTTCTAATATTCATGTGAATTAAACATTTACAACCCTCAAAGAATCCTAAGCCATTTGGCCTAAAATCATTGATAATAGGGCATTCACAAATATAGTGTTGAAGAATATATTCTAGCACAGATTACAATTGGAGTGCTTACCACTGAGGGATTCATTACCTGTAGCCATCTCTACTATAACTACCTCCAGGAATTTCTTATTCGAGTTCCTTGCACACTTCCATTGTCGTTTTTAGTGAATTTTTCTACCCCTATCCTCCGTTTCATTACCTGTTTCTTCACTTTTGTTTTTCTCCTGATGTGGCTGTGCAGCAATTTAGGTCGAGTCTTTGCCTTGCTTGCTATGTCATTTTCATTCTGTCTTTCTGCCTCTCTTCTCACCCTGATGTATTCATTCCTGGCACTCTGGTATCTTTCTCTGCTCCCTAGTGTACTGTTATTTCTATAGTTTCTCCATGCCCTTGTGCTTAGTTGCTTTGCTAGCTTACATCTCTGATTAAACCATGGTTCTCTCGTCTGCATTTATTTTTTTCCTTTTGAACCGAGATGAACTTGTCTGCTGCCTCCTTACACTTCTGTGTGGTGTAGTCCATCATGTCTTGGCCCATCTTTCCTCTGAGCTCGGTTTCCAAAGTTATATCTGATAGGAATTTTCTTATCTCCTCATAGTTTTCCCTTTCGGAATGCCAGCCTTTTGTTTTATGGTCCCTTCCTTGAAGTGCATTAACCCTACTTCGACCAGATACGCAAACATCAGTACACTGTGATCGTTCATTCCCACGGGGGCTTTGAAACTGATTTCCCTTATGATGGAGTCATTCAGAGTGAAGACTAGGTCTAGTCTCGCTGGTTTATCATTGCCTCTCATTTTTGTGGGTCCCCTGACATGTAGACTTAAAAAAGTTTCTTGTTGCCACTTCCAACAGTTTAGCTCTCAATGTTTCCTTGTTTTCCCAGTTACTATCCTTCCATGATTGAAGTCCCCTCATGATGAGCAGATGGGATCTATATCTACAGGTAGCAGTGGCTTCTCACTCAATTATAGTGTTAACTGCCATGTTGTTTCTGTCATACTTAGGCTTGGGTCTGGTTACCTGGTTGATGGGGTTCTGGGAGTTCTTCTACTCCCCAAGCCCAGCCCGAGGCCAGGCTTGACTTGTGAGAGTTTGGTCCACCAGGCTGTTGCTTGGAGCGGCCCGCAGGCCCACCACAGCCCGGTTGGTCCGGCACTCCTTGGAGGAATAAATCTAGTGTCCTCTTGAAGATGTCCACGGTTGTTCCGGCAATATTTCCTATGCTTGCTGGGAGGGTGTTGAACATCCGTGGACCTCGGATGTTTATACAGTGTTCTCTGATTGTGCCTATGGCACCTCTGCTCTTCACTGGTTCTATTCTACATTTTCTTCCATATCGTTCACTCCAGTACGTTGTTATTTTACTGTGTAGATTTGGTACTTGGCCCTCCAGTATCTTCCAGGTGTATATTATTTGATATCTCTGGTCTTCTGTCATGTCAGTGGAGGGTTATGTATCACTGCTACTACTACTATTGGTACTCCCATTGTCATGGTGCCTGTTATGTAGTCTCTGAACCCGTCACAGCCTGGGATATCCCTCGCCTCGAAACTATTTCTTGCTTATCAATAGGGGCACTTCATCTCCTTCCTTTCTTCTTCCCTCACTCGCCTTGTTACAGTGTAGTCCTTGGGAAACACTGCATCGTTATGATTCCTTTATGTATGTATGTATGTACTCACCTAGTTGTACTTGCGGGGTTGAGCTTGCGGGCGGGCTCTTTGGTCCCACCTCTCAACTGTCAATCAACTGATGTACAGATTCCTGAGCCTACTGGACTATCTACATTTGAAACTGTGTATGGAGTCAGCCGTCCACAACTTTGTAACGTCCCTGTGGCTCATTTGGGTACTCAGTTTCCACCTGTGGAGAGATTAACTCTCCAAAATTCATTTTTTATTTTTGGGCTGATGCCTGAATGGGTTTAGTAATGCTTATTACATTTTCAAAGGCTTAGCTTACACATAAAAATTCTTTATACTTATACAGTACTCTGTTTTGGGTGAGGTGATATGGCACATAAGTTTTGGGTGAGGTGACAAACATAAGACAGAACACAAAACAATGGGTATGAAAACATAAGAATGGAAGAAGTAACTGCAGAAGGCCTATTGGCCCATACCTCCTCTCGCTGCTTCAATGTTGGTTCGGAGTCTTGAAGTGGGTAGAATAAAGTTGTGCATTAATTGGCTGGTGTTGACTTTTTGATGTGTAGTGCCTCACTAATGTCGAGTCTCCTGCTATCGCTGTATTTATCGATGATTTCTGTGTTGCATGTTCAGATTTCTCTGGTGATGGTCTGGTTGTGAGAAGAGATTATATGTTCCTTGATGGAGCCCTGTTGTTGGTGCATGGTTAATCGCCTAGAAAGAGACGTTGTTGTCTTGCCTATATACTGAGTTCTTTGGGGCTTACAGTCCCCAAGTGGGCATTTGAAGGTATAGACGACGTTGGTTTCCTTCAGGGCGTTCTGTTTGGTGTCTGGGGAGTTTTTCATGAGTAGGTTGGCCGTTTTTTTTCTTTTTGTAGTAAATTGTCAATTGTATTTTCTGATTTTTGTCTGTAGGGATAACGTTCCTATCAATATTATCGGAATCTTAATTTCAAAATAAATTGGATAACCATTGACATAACAAACAACTTGTTAAAATTTTAATTTACTTTTAAGTAAAATTCATGACGTTTCAAATACTTCTCGTATTCATCAATCTAAAATAATTCAAAAGTTACATTAAAATAAGCAGCAAAACAAAGGACTTATACTGGACAAAAAATACCTATTGAAAGATAAGATATAAAGCGACACTAGTTACAAAACAAAACACTCGAAGTCAATTAAGGAAACTTTTGCAACATTTTTATCCTCAAGTAAACTTTAGAAGTATTTTTGTGCTTACAAATACCATAGGTCCTATTTTAAATAGGTATTTTTTGCTTATAGTTTATCAAGTGGATTCTAGCAGTAAAGGATCTGTGCACACTCTTCAGGTTAGCAATTTCTCCAGCTTTAAAAGGGGCTGTCATTGTGCAGCAGTACTCCACTCTAGAGAGACTTTTTCATCTTAAAAAGTATCATTGGTATAGCATCTCTTGTTTGTAAGGTTTTCATTATCCAACCTGTCAATTTTATTGCAGTTGTGATGACTACTGTATTGTGTTCTTTAAAGGTAGTCTTTAAAGGTAGGAGGCCTGGTCGACGACCGGGCCGCGGGGACGCTAAGCCCCAGAAGTACCTCAAGGTAGTGTCTTCTGCCATGATTACACCCATATACTTTACATTGCTTTTACGTTCTATGGTATGATATGACTGTTTTGTACGTGATTTCTTTCATTTTATCCATAGTGCAGGAGCTGGAACTTATCTCTATTAAATACCATATTATTCTCTGTGGCCCATTGAGACCTGATTTACATCAGTTTGGAGGTATGCTGCATCCTCTATGTTGTCTACTCAAATAAAAATCCTTGTGTCATTTGCAAAGAATGAAACGGTACTTTTGTATGTGTCCATATCTGTGTCGGATATGAGAATGAGAAAGAGTATTGGAGCAAGCACAGCACCCTATGGGACTGAGCTCTTCACAGTTGATGGTCCGGACTTTACTTTGTTGGCTATTACACACTGGGTTCTGTTAGGAAATTGTAGTTGTAAATCTTCCTATTTTTTCAGCGATTCACTTTGAGCGCATTTTGTGCGCAATAACACCATGGTCACATTGTCAAAGGCTTTTGCAAAATCTGCGTATATTACGTCAGCATATTGTTTGTCTTCCATTGCATCTAAGGCCATGTCATAGTGCTCCAGCAATTGTGATAGGCAAGAGTGCCCTGATCTGAAACCGTGTTAACCAGGGTTATGTAGACGCTGTGATTCCATGTTTTATGATCTTACTTCTTAGCACTCTTTCAAGGATTTATGTGTGTGATGTTAGTGCTATCAATCTAGTTGTTTGCCTCTCCTTTATGAAGTGGTGCTATTTCTGCTGTTTTAGTATGTCAGGGATAACACCAGCATCTAAGCTCTGTCTCCAAAACATTTAGGGCCTGCGATACGGTGGTTTTTACGGTTCTATACAGTACTGTACTACAGCCTAACATACACTGTATGAATAACCTGGCTTCCTATACCCTGACACAATGAATTATTATTATGAGGTAGTAAAGCCGATGCAAAAAATTATAGACTGGATACCTGATAATCCATGTTGTGACTCTTATGTCAGGCTGTGAGCAGTTGCATCAAACAGCCTGGTTGATCAGACCAGCAACCAGGAGGCTTGGTCAGAAACCAGGCTGTGGGGACATTGATTCTCGAAATCTTGAATAGAGTAATGCCTGTGACAAATAGCTCTAACATCGCACATCATAAAAATCTTTGAAAAAGAGTGCCAAGAAGTAAGATCACAAAACATGTGGAATCACAGTGTCTACATATCCCTGGGCAACATGGGTTTACAACAGGGTGCTCCTGTCTCTCACAGTTGCTAGACCATTATGACATGGCCATGGAAGACTAGCAAAATGCTGATGTAATATACACAGACTTCACCAAATATTTCAACAAATGTGACCATGGTGTTATTACATATAAAAATGCACACAAAAGTGATTACTGGCAATGTAAGGAGATGGATCTTTAACTTCCTAACAAACAGACCCCAGAGTGAACTAACCAACAAGGTAAAATCTAAATCATCCACCGTGAATAGCTCAAGTCCCCCAAGGTACCGTTTTTGCTCCGGTACTTTTCCTCATCCTCATATCAACATATACAGCAAACCTTCAATCTGATGTCAATCATGTCTTACAATGGACCACATAAAATAACATGTTTAATGAGGATAAGTTCTAATTATTGTGCTATGGAAAAAACAAATAATAAAGCAGAAACCACATACAAATCACAGACATACCACACTATTACAAGAAAAAGCAGTGTAAAAGATTTAGGAGTAATCATGGCAGAAGGCCTTACCTTTAAAGAACACGGCAAAGTAGCTGTCACAACTGCAAGAAATATGATAGGTTTGATAACAAGCTTTCAAACAAGATACCACACCAATGATATTTTTCAAGTCGCTAATGCTCTCTATAGTGGAATATTGTTGCACACTAACAACAACATTCAAAGCTAGAGAAACTGCTGTCCTGGAGAGCATGAAAAGATCTTTTATCACTAGGATCCACTTGGTTAAACATCTAAACTATTTGGACAGCCTAAAAATTTTAATTCTTTATTCCTACAGTGCTTGCAGGATAGATACATAATATACAGGTGGAAAATATTATGATTGGTTCCAAACCTGCACACAGAAATAACTCCACATGAGACCAGAAAGCATGGTAGGATGTGCAAAAGAGCCTCACTGAAAACTAGAGGTACAATATGTATGCCAAAAGAGAACTCAATCAACATCAAAGGCCAAGACATAAGTCCCCTACACACACGGGGCATAACTGCCAGACCTCTATCGAATTCTCATTTGAACACTGCAAAACACCTTCAATGTATACCTGATCAACCAGGCTGCGAGCAACCACATAGTCTGGTTGATCAGACCAGCAACCAGGAGGCCTGGTCAGATACTGGGCCGTGGGCACTTTGATCCTCGGAATTAACAACAGATACCTTACCTGCCTTATGGCAACCTTGTGGTGGTTCCGAGGATCAATGTCCGTGTAACCCAGTCTCTGACCAGGCTTCCTGGTTGGTTAACTAGGCTGTTGGACATGGCTGCTTGCAGCTTGATGTATAAACTACAGCCTGGTTGATCAGGTATTCTTTGGAGGTGTTTGAGTTCTCTCTTGAACACGTTGAGAGGTCAGCTAGTTGCCCACCTTGTGTGTAAAGGGAGGATGTTAAAAAGTCTTGGGTCTTTGATGTTGAGTTTTCTCTCAACGTATCTATTGCACCTCTACATTTTAATGGGGCTATTTTGTACATCCTGTCGTGCCTTCTTGTCTCGTGTGATTTGAGACCAGTTCCTATAATAATTTCCACATCAATATTGAATGTAATAGGAAAAGCAGTCATTATCATATGATGATTTAAACAATTATTGTTAGGATTTTACATGTATGATGCATATATGGATATAAAAGCTCTCAGTTTTATCACTTGTTTTTCTATATTTACATCCACAATCGGTGAAACTTCAGAGGATAAAGCAGGAAGAGTCAGCATAGTTGAGCACCAGGCATTAAAAAGTGCCAGACACAGCCTTGCAAAATGCCTCCACCCAGTGAAATAATAAATATTCACTTATTTTTGTGTTTTTCTTACATGATGCATACAAGTTACAAATTCTATAATGAAAAATTATTTGATTTTTTTTATTTTTTGTGCATAAGCTGGTATGACGATTTCTCCATAGCCGCTGTGTAAGGGTTAAGCATGTTGGGATAACACCAGTATCTAAGCGCCATCTCCAAAAAAAAGTTTAGGGCCTGTGATAGTGATGTTTTGCACTTCGAGTATAGAATTCTGGAAGCCTGGGCCTGGTGCATGGGCATGCTATACAGTATATGGTTCGATGTTGGTGTCACATTCATAAAGAATTCATTTGGAATCATTGATCTTCAGTGTGTTCAGGGGTTCACTGAAAACAAAATAGGATTAATATTTTGCATAACTAACAAGTCAAATCTACCAGTGTCAAAAATATTGCACTGAAAATTGTGTTAGCTCAGTTCATCATTTTGTCATTTAAAGAAATTCCTATCTACTGTGCAATTTACAACTTGACTTTTCTGCCCACAGGTTAATCCAGAATATATAGCGACTGGTTAACACGAAGAATTACCAGTTGGATAACTCGAGCTGCTGCAGTTCTGACCACCATACATATTAATTAGTTTTAAGGTATGATAGCACACATTGTGCCATGAAATGAATGAAGTATCAAGCTGTATACAGTATGGATATACTGTGTGTATATATATATATACACACACACACACACACATTGAACATATGTTCATTAACCACTGTAAATTTTTGACAACTTGTACAATGCAGTAGTAACTTTAAAATTTATGATATACAAGTTGCATTTACTGAATTTTTTCCATGTAACTTTAAAATTAACTTTTTTGTGTAAAATTAAATATAAGTTGTTAAAAATGTTTACCATAATAAAGTTTCATCTTTATTGTTTTGTTAAATTCATCCAAATTATATTTAGTTCACTGAGGGAGCTCTTCCAGAAGTAAATTTTCTGGTTCAGCTCTCCCAGTAGCCATGCACTGGTTCAGAAACGTCTTGGGAAGATGCACCAAGCCTCTGAGGCCTACCCTTGCTAACCAGAATCTGGCTCTCTTTACAAGGCAAGGGAAGATACCCCCAAAACCATGAAGAAAAATCCCACAAGAAAGCATAAGCACAACAAATAAAGCAACTATTTAATGAAAATTAGATATCACATAAGGCAAATGATTATTGCCATGGTGTAAAATATAATGTGCCTGAGTACCACCAGATACCTGGTAGGGGCCTGACAGCTGAATGGACAGCACTTTGGATTCGTAGTCCTGAGGTTCCGGGTTCGATCCCCGGTGGAGGAGGAAACAAATGGGCAGTTTCTTTAACCCTGATGCCCCTGTTACCTACCAGTAAATAGGTACCTGGGCATTAGGTAGCTGCTACAGGTTGGGGGGGGGGGGGGGGGGACAAAAAAGGAGGCCTGGTCGAGGACTGGACCGTAGGAACGCTAAGCCCTGAAATCATCTTTGGATAACCTCAAGAATCTCAAGGTAGCAACCCAGGTCACCCAGGAGTTTTAGTTTAGTTTTAGCCTACCCCTCACTAACTAGCCTGGTCACAGCTTTGGGTGCACGGAGACTCTCCTGGGGCCCATGATCGGCTTTGTGCCAAAGTGAAGTACATGTAGTGTTAGTTATCCCTGGAACATATTCTGCTGGGAGGCCATTGCTTTATTGTTTCATATTTTCTTTGATATATTTTATGTGCCCCCTACCTTGTGTCTTCCACAGCTTTTTATTTTGCTGCAATTGTGGACCAGTGTTCCCTTTAGTTATCTGCTTGCATTTTCCCTTTACCAATATATTTTTATTATAACACACACAAATTACAATAGTGTGATGCATCAAATGAACAAATCCACAAGGGCTGTGACGAGGATTCGAATCTACGTCAGAGAGCATCCTAGACGTTGCCTTAATCGACTGAGCTAGAACATGGTCAAAAGAATTGAAATTGTGGGTGTCCGGGATGCTCTCGGACATAGGTTCGAATCCTCGTCACAGCCCTTGTGGATTTGTTCATTTTTATATATTGGAATTGGAAAAGTAATTAAAACTAAATGGGTAGAACACCTGGAGAAAACTACATAACATAGACAGTATGGTTTTCGATCTGGAAGATCCTGTGTAACAAACTCAGTTTCTATGATTGAGCCACAGAGATTTTACAGGGAAAGAGATGGTTTGTTGTTATTACCTCAGAATAGGTAATTACCAGATATTAATCTGAGGTTTTCAGGTTCCCTTCATCGAGCTGACTTCTCACCTCGTGTCCAGGTGGTGTAGGCCTTTCGATGGGAAGCATAGTACAGTATGTAGTTTACAGTGTGCTGTCTCACGTGCTTCAGTTACACCTGTCCCTGCCTCGTACATGTGTGGGAACTTTGCACTTTTACCTTGGGTGTTTTTTGGTTGCAGGGTAGATATAAAACCTGGGTTTCTGGGGGCCTCAGGAATCCTTGTGGGCTCGGTAGAGCCCCAGATTGCAATTTTTTTTTACAATGTCGTGGCCTGGTTGTCTGGGACATGTGCCTGTGAATCCTCATCACGGCTCTTATGCATTTTTAACAAGCATCATGTTAACATTTATCTACCAATCTCATATTTATATTGTAGTCCATGACACAATTTGGTTTATACAGTTTCTTGTGTTGCAAAGTTCACTTTGTCACTATCTTCCATTTCACAAGGGTGAACCATTAGAAATGCATTCATTTCGCATCTGCTCTCCAAGGCACTGAAAAAAATCTTGTCGCTTTTCCTCAACTGACAATCACTCATTGAAATACCTGTACCAAACATGGGCATTTCTCTATGTGGCTATCCAGTGCCACAGATTCAAGTCTTATGTTCAAGTAAGAATATAGCAAAGGGCTGGTACAATAATTGTCAGTATACAGAATATGACCCTTGTTCAGCAGTGGTTCCAACAGCATCTTTACCACACTCCCAGAAAACCCCTGAGGATCTTGAGCAGGTATATCTACATCTGTACCAGTATATCATGTCATTTGTCATTGTGAAAACGGAAGTGATAGATATCACAAAGAATTTCACTCTATATCTGTGCAAATTCGATGGGATATATACTGCTTGAATGCAAGATGTCGCTTGAAAAGAACTACTGTAGATTCATCAATCACTACATTCTGACCTTGCACAAAAAGTCTTTGAATTTTCCTCTTGCTTCCCTAAATGACTTCCTTACTTTCCACAGCCTTATCGTTTCGATCCACATTTTCTTTTAGCCTCAAAGTGTAGACATCTTAGAAGTAGGCCCCCATCATGTGACATGAACTTCCCTAAAATTGGGGTTGGAACACTGATCCAATTATCCTGGAGACGTGTTTCAGTTTGTTTTATATCATACACAGCGCAAGAAACATACATTTCACCAACAGTCATATGTGAAATTGGTAATAAGCCAGACGAGAGAGCTGCTGTGTAGTTCATTTTGTCAATATGGGTCTTGAATGGCTCGTCAAAATAAGCCATAAAATATTTGCTTTCACTTGTATTGTCACCAGTATATGGGAAAATGGGTGTAATGAAAACATCTGTATCATCAAATGTTGGCATTTCTGGTATAAATGTCTCAACCTTCCCACAGGAATACACCCATACTGCTTGTGGTAGTGCCACCACTGTGGCTCTGTTTTCTTTTACTAACTCAGTTGTCCAGGGGATGAAGCTCTTCATGTTACATAGGCTGACATTGTCCTCATGAGTGGAAACACGCTGGCAGTTGACAGGGCGAGCTGCTGACAGTGAATTTTCACCTGGTAACACTACCAGAAAAGTCACTAACATTAAGTGTTCACTACTTGTATCAGAACCAATGTTACAAAACCAAGACAATGGTCATCTACATTATATGGCATTTAGTAACGTTAGATGGCATAGATGATAATAGCAGTGGTGTTGACCTGGTCGGCATGACTGGGCTGGTAAGTTGCCCATACTGTACACAATGCTTGTATCACCATTGTCAGTGTCCATGTCACTCGTATCCGATACTTGTGTTAGGTCATCATCAGGTTTTGGGTCATCAACATCACTATTACTGTCCTCTTAAAACATATCCTATATGTCATCCTCATTAAGTGCTTTGTTGCCCACCCAACTCGAGGGAGACCAAGAGCTAAGTAATTATCAAAAGAAGGCGCCAAGCCAGACAGACTACGAAACACTTTCAAAAGTTGCAGGATGTTCAAGTCGTTAACACTTTCGTGCTTCCTGGGAATAGACCCCTAAGTGAGCCGTTCGTGTCGGCCAACTGCGCGTCGGCACTAAAATGTTTATAATCTTTTCGGGCTGGTGAGCTTAATTTTCGCGGTATGTATTTAAATTTGGTATCATTGTGTTCGGGAGAGAATGCTCTAGAGGAATATATACAAAGTGTCACCAAAGACAACATGAGAACCACACCAAATAACAAACTGTGGCGTTTGTTAGCCGTGAGCGTAAAACCGGGCATCAATGTTTACGATGTTTTCATGTTTGCGAACCCCATAATTGTTATTCGTGGTTTATTTTTGTATCATTGTGACCGCAATAAAATTCCCTACACGGACATATAAATATAAACAATAAATAATGGTGTTGCCCCACCCGCAGGAATCACCAAGGATGCCAATACGAGAACAAAAGCGCATAAGCCGAGCGACATCACAGGCATCTGATTCACAAAGGATTCTATCAAGGGACAAACCACCACAAGGGACAGTCAGCTCCAGATTGACAAGATTGACATTGACAAGATTGCAGGGCTCAGCCCTGCCAAGGAAGTGGAAAGGAAACACAGGATCATTTGGAATAGCCAAAGATAATGCCTGGCCTGGCTTACCCAAAAACCTCCAAGGGCAGCCCCTCTAGCATGTGGTCAGATGACCTGAACAGGTTCCTGTTTCATTATATATTCTGTACAATACATGAAGAGGGGGAAGGGAACTATCAGGCGAAAGTTGCCAAGCCATTATGACTAACTCTTGGAAAGAATCAGGATAAAGGTTTGGGACAGGAGAGAAGGAATGGTGCCCAACCACTTGGACAAGGCCTCCACCCCCAGGAAGCAGCCCGTGACAGCTGACTAACACCCCAGGTAACTATTTTACTGCTAGGTAACAGGGACATAAGGTGAAAGAAACTCTGCCCATTGTTTCTCGCCGGCACCTGGGATCGAACCCAGGACCACAGGATCACAAGTCCAGCGTGCTGTCAGCTTGGCTCCCCATGCATGAAGCAAGACACTTGCACCACCGTTCAGCCCAAGTTGTTAGGCACAGTGAAGAGGAGATCGAGGCAACCCTCATCAGCTCCTGAAAATCGTATGCGAGCCCCTCATCATAACGAGGGAAAAGGCTTCGGAAGGTGGCAAGTACAATGACCAAATAGGCAACCCTAACAAACCCCAGAAAGTCTTGTCACCACAAGGCAAAACCTTTGAGGGGATTGAGCTATATAGTACTGTACAGAAATAAAACTTCATAAATTCAGTTTTTAATTGTATAATTGTTTTGGTGTCAATTGAAGAGAAACAATGTTAAAGGGTGTAATTTTAATGACTTTAGTTATAAACAATCACCCACAAGTCATCACAACATAAGAAATTATGAATTTCTCTCAAATGATAAAAACTTAGTGCATAAACTCACTGAAAATTGTAACATCAAAATACTAAAAAAAAAATAAAAAAAAAATTAAGCGCATCCATGCAATACATACATTAATTACATTTGGGAGAATGCTTGGTTGCAACACCAGACATATGCCTTAACTTATACTTAACAGACTGATGGTTTCAAATAATTAAGAATTTTGTACTCCTCGCACTCAGGGTAAGGTTCCTCTGTACAGAGAAACATCAATTGTAAATGTGAACTACATGATACTAGCTCAAGTCCCATTTGCACAAGGCATTTCCCTGCCTGGATATGTTTCTTCTACCATAATCTGGTGCAATATCATGTGAAAATAGTCAACAAACCCAGTCTCTTTATATCACTACTCTGCCTCGGCAGTGTTATCCTCGTAGATACAAGTCTGGATGGGAAGGTATATCACATTTCCCACACTGTCACACACACGTTTAAGAGACTGACATTCAGTGTTCTGTTGCACTATCTTTCTGTGGTTCTACATATAAAACACCACATTGCATAAATAGCTTTTGTAACAGACACAGGTATAGTTCAATCACACTCATTGTCATGTTTTGAGATATTAGCCATCTCTTACAAGTTTTGGCATCTTGAGCCATGGTACAGTACATAGCTGTGCAGCTTTGGAGATAAAGGCATTCCATGAGGAAGCATTAAGACATACGCCGGTCTCTAAAGATGATCATCGAAGTTCCCGCCGATACTCCGGAGAATCATCTCGTTGCCCGCCCATACAGCGCAGTGGATCTCTTCACCAATAACGTTTTCAACACATCCCTTACCACCCAATGCTCTTCTGATACATAAATAAAACAAAAATAAGCATAATCTACCCTATAATAACCTAATAACTAATCAAAGGTAAAATGCACAAAACATACTTACCTAATGGAAACATGCCGTTTAGAGACTCCCTACTGGCTCAGAAAAACATGAACAATTTAAAATTACAATGACCCCAACTCAACCTTTTATAGTTTTTAATTCCACCTTAAATTTCTCAATAACTGTTGCTGAAATAATGAGATCTAATCCTAATATCAGAAGAGCACTGAGTGGGGATACCTGTAGGAGGGAAAGAACAGGTATGTAGGAAGGACGGCAGGATGGAGTTAGGAAGTGGATGGGGAGACAGCACAGATGAACGTAACAGTAACCTTGGGAGTAGTGAGGGGCTGGCACGAAGAAGCTGTGTCGAGTTATATTTTTAGCTCCGTGGTGCTGAGCACACACTCCTCATGCTACTCTTCTCTCAGCAATCTGGACATTACATGCTTCGTATTACCCTCCACAAGGTCATTGGCTCCCCTCATTAAATGCCAGAATGGAATCAGCTGCGTGATCGAGAGCGGCTACGACTCCTGCGCCTTGATCTGCGAGATTCCCTACTTGGTGATCGCCGCTGACGCTGTGGTGATCTATTGGAAAAAAATATTATCTTGTATATAAAACCAGTTCAAATATTACTAAGAGGAAGGAGGCACGAGAGTAGCAGGAAGCTGAACATGATGTGAAATTACTGTACTTGCATTGTTGACAATTGTTTAACGAGGTAAACTTTTATATGGGAAGGAAATAATAGGGATCACACATTAAATAATTTACAATGAATAAATTTGGAGAACTTTTAGAAAACAAAGAACACCCTGTACCAAAAGAAATTGTTAGCAGATAGAAAAAAGTAAATCCTAAACAGAGGTTACAAAAACAAAGCAAAGCAAAGGATGGGAATAGGAATGGAAATAAAGTCTGTTGTTATTATCAAAAGTTAAAATATGACAATGTAGATAATTGGTAGATGGTTATAAATGGCACAAGTAGTTATTTACCCATCACCTCCAATTTTCTGCCCCGCCCCACCTTTAGTTAGTTACTAGAATATCTAGTTACCTATTCTAAAGTGATTACAATGTCAGCCATTGTTTCTTCCTGCCTTCCATTTCCCAACCTTGGTCTGCACATTAGTTCTATTGCTAAGACCTCTTGACTACTTATAAGTTCCTCACACCCCACCTTAACATTTTCTGTGAGAATTCCCCAACCTGATTACATGGTCTCTCACTATTGTTTCTCTCCTTATATGGCTAAACAAGAGCTATGTTAGTCCTTTGCTTTTGCTGCAATGTCATTTTCACAACCCATCCTCCTGTTTAGAAATAGTACAAAGTACAATGCTACATAGTACAAAGAGTGACATACTAAGCAATTAGATAGTAGAATTTAGTACTATTCACTTTACCGAGTCAAAAAACATGAAGCTAAAATACAAACAAATATTCCTAGACCTAGTATAGCACCCACATGTACTATATTAGGCCTCATATATCATGTATTAGACCTAGGAAGGTTAGTTTAGTCTAGTTTGTCTTAGCAACATAGAAAAGCTTTTCTGGTTCGTCAAAATTCACTAGGTACGAATTTCTACTTTCAATATCATTGTACATCGGTATATGTACTATGGTCCTCATCGTTACTGTAAGTACTACCAAAACAAGAGGATGGGCTGCATTTTCAAATTAACTCTCAGTTTCTCTTCTGACTTGGGTGCATTAATTTGTTTCTCTTCAGTGCCTCACTGTTGTCCAGAGTTACTAGTTCTCTGTGCCCTTTTCCAGGCATTTCTGGACCTCTTTAGCATCCCTGCATTAACTATTGAGCCAGTTATTTACAGTACAACCAAAATTTGACAAACTATAAGCGACGAAAACCGATTCACTGGAGTGAGGGGTTCACTGCCATCAGAGATGCTTTCTGAAGGCCTTTGTGAGACATTTTTTTAAGACAAGAAAACTACAAAGATTTAGCTGTTTCTTCTAATGTTGCTTTATCTATAAAAATCATTAGAAACACAATTAGAATTAATTATAGAGTTACCATTCATTCCCTAATATTTCCCATACTTTATGGCCAATTTTGTCAAGTGAAATTGTAATTTTTAACCAATCATGTAAAGGACAACTAAGAGAACCTGGATATCTCACCACATCCAACATATTTCCTATGCCCCAGCCTGGTAAACTCATTTTCAAAGAAACATGGGGGCCATATTTTAATGAATGAAAACTGCTGCAACTGGAAATTAAAATGAACAATAGAATTTGGTTTTAAATATCCTCAATAGCTTTCCCAAGACTCAAAATGATTTCTTTTAATGTTGTGTACAACTATGAGAATGCAGGCGATGAGTCACAATAACGTGGCTGAGGTATGTTGACCAAACCACACACTAGAAAGTGAAGGGATGACGACGTTTCACTTCGTCCTGGACCATTCTCCAGTAAATTGTGGTCCCTTCGAAACGAAACGTCGTCGTCCCTTCACTTTCTAGTGTGTGGTCTGGTCAACTATGAGAATCATTAAAATAATGACTGGAGCCATATGAGGATAGTTACCATTCATGCCCTAATACTTCCTGTGCTCTATGGACTAATTACATTGAGCAAAATTTGTATTTCATTCTTTGTTATGAAGGGCAAGTTTCCCACCTGTCTGTGAACTCTGACCCAACATCATAAGCAAATTCACACATCTCACGCTTCACCAAACGCTTGTTCGTTGAATCAAGTGAATTGTTGCTTTTATATAAAAGCAGAATTTATTCTATGCCAGAATAAATCAAGCATGGAATGCATGCACTGCAATCAAAGACTCCTGGAACCAAGTGAGTCCCTTCCTCCGCAAAGTCTATACTACCACTAACAAGCCCTCCTCTCTCCACTGTAACTCCTCCAGGATTCAAACCTAGGCCACCAGAGAACCATGCCCCTGGCAGCTCAACAATCATTTGAAATAATAGTACTGATAGTAACTATTTGGTTAAACGTATCATTATGTACTGTTGGTCCCCAAAACTAAGTTCACGTTGTGCATTACTGAATTGGCCCAAACCTATACTAACCTGTCCAAGCAATCATAGACACAATATAGCATGTGCTATACTAGGCCTAGGAATACAAGTTTTTTCATGGCCTCTATATGATTGTTAATACAAAATGTGAAATTCTGGGACCCAACAGTCCATTTTTTTTACATTTAACAAATAGTTACTGTAAGTACCATCATTTTAGGAGGATGGGTTGATATACACTATGCAAATATATACACATATGCATAAATATTGTACACTGACACACTTGCTATCTCTCTCTACTGCAAAGAGTTATAGACACCCTTGATCAAATCTAATGTGTTGGGTGGATGCCAAAATCATCAAAAGCTTTAACGTATCATGTGACAGACTATTGGAGAAATGGGACTCCCCGAGTATAGCTTTCCTCCTGTAACTATACTTAGGTAACTATATTCACATACATGTATATGAAGTTAAAATAATTACAAAATCTACAGATACAGGTACATAGCCAAATATAAACAGGGGGCTTTCTATGTTCTAAACACTATGCATGTTAGTGGCCTTGCACGAATGTTAGAATACCCATGTTATGCACTCACAAACCCATTGAACTTCTTGTATGTAAATAAATAAATGAATGTACCCAAAACATACTAGTAATGAAAGTTAGAAGCTGATAAGAAAAGGCAATCCAGATGATGCACAGCAACTGCAATAATAAACGTACCTGAACTCTAATTCCCAAATATTCAATTGCTATACTATATACAGTACCCCATAAGAGGCTGTTACAAAAGTTGAAGAAACAGGCAGGGTAAGGGTAAGGGGCTTCAGTGGATAAGGGGAGTAACTGTAAGGGGGGTGGGGGGAAGACATCAAGAGTGGTGAGATGTCACAAGCGGAGTTCCACAGGGCTCTGTACTTGGACCCATCCAGTTTCTGATGTATGTAAACGATCTTCCGGAGGGTTTGCACTCATTCCTCTCAATGTTTGCTGATGATGGAAAAATTATGAGAAGAATCAAGACAGATGAAGATAAACTGGAGGAACGGTCTAGAATATGGCTACTAAGGTTTAACTCAGATAAGTCTTAACTAATGAAATTAGGTGAAGGTAGGAGGAGGCTAAACACAAAGTACTATCTAGGAGGTGAAATCCTGCGCAAGTCAAATAGAAAGATCTTGTGATTGGTATCACACTGGACCTGTCCCTAGAAGCCCACATCAAAACGATATCATCTTTGGCATATGTAAGAGTGGCCAATATCAGAACTGCCCATAAAAACTTGTGTAAGGAATTATTCAAAACCTTGCATTCCATTTATGTCAGACCAATCCTGGAGTCCATACCTAGTTAAACACAAGACAAATTTAGAGAAGATTCAGAGGTATGCCACCAGACTAATTCCAGAACTGAGAGGCATGAGTTACGAGGAAAGGCTACAGGAGCTAAACCTAACATTCCTGGGAGACACAAGACTAAGGGGAGATATGATCACCACCTATAAAATTATCAAGAGAAATTGACAGGGTGGAAACCGAGTACCCAAATGTGCAAAGGGACATTTAGAAAGTTTTTTCAGTGTCAGGGTAGTTAACAAATGGAATGCATTGACCAGTGATGCGGTGGAGGCAGACTCCATACACAGTTTCAAATGTAGATATGATAGAGCCCAGTAGGCTCAGGAATATCTGGTGCTCAATAGGCACCAGATGATTGACAGTTGAGAGGCAGGAGCCAAGAGCTACACCCCCCACAAGCACAACTAGACGAGTACATACCTTCTTGGTGATTTTCCTGGAGATCTCTTAGGAGACCTCTTGGGTGATCTTTTAGCAGATGATCGCCTCGGTGACCTCCGCGGAGATCTACGAGGAGATCTTCTAGGTGATCTTCGAGGTGACCTACTTCTCCGACGTGATCTAGACTTTGATCGGGATTTGCGAGCATTCTTCTCTCTTTCCTTCACTCTTTCTTTTTCCTTTTCCTTTTCTCGTTCTCTCTCTCTTTCTCGTTCTTTCTTTCGCTCAGTTCTTAGCCGCTCCCACTCTTCATGCTCCTTCTCTCTGGCAGCTCTCATCTCTGCGTGAAGACGCTCCAATTCTGCCATCTTTTGACGACGTTGTGCTTCTTTTTCACCAATCTGGAAGCAAATTTATATTTTTACCTTGCTGAAGAACTAGCTAATTACTCTTAGTACTAGACAATGGTGCTGCCCCCGAACAGCTCCCCCTATCCTCTCTAAAGCATCTTTATCTAAAGATCAAGCACTTGGTAGTCTGCTACTAATATAACAAATGGCAACAGGTGAGAGAGGGCTGGGCAGACTGCATTTTCCTGCATTAACAGAAAGCTGTTGACACTGTTCCTAACAACCGACTCCTATGCAAACTTAAAGAACAGGAGAGGAAAACTACCAAATTGGGTAAAGGAGTACCTATCATGAAAACGACAGTGTGTCATAGTAAGAGGAGAGTTATCAGAATAGAGAGGGATAATGAGTGAAATACCTCAAGGGTCAGTACTAATCCTTCCTATTGAGTACTACAGTACTCAAGGCCCATCCTATTCCTAATATATGTTTACCATATGATGAACATTTAACATGATTTAAAAGAGGAAGCATGCTCATTCTTTTCTGTTTTTGCTATAGACACTTTTGATTTCAAAATGTTTGTATAGAAAGACTGTTAAAAGGCACAGTATTTGCTACTTGAAAAAATCAATTAAATATTGCAGTAATTTTAAGGTTACTGAATATTGATTTAACCTGTTTTCTAGTATTTTGTATCTAAAAAAAAAGTGGTAAACCCCCTTCTTCCTTGACACAACCACCTTAACAGTGTATAACCTTCTTTTGATTACTCTCTCTAATACCTTACAGGAAATACTTGTTAGTGATACTAGTCTGTACTTCAGTGGCTCCTGTCTAGTGAGGAGTTGAAGACTATTCACCGTATGTGTGTGTGTGTGTGTGTGTGTGTGTGTGTATGTGATTCAGTCTTTCCAGCACTATTTGTCATATAACGCTTTGAAACTACTGACAGTTTTTCCCTCCACCACTTTCTTGCATAACTTGTTCAAACCGTCTAACACTGCCCCCAAAAAAACTTTTGATATTTTTTCAGCACCTTTGTTTTTGTAGCTTGATTGTATGACATCTTGTTCCTGAGGTTGCAGGTTTCATGACCTCTTGCTCTGTCAATTGGATAAGATTCCCATAATTATATCACTTCTTTTTTTAATAAAATATTATCTTCTTATATTCTTAAAAAAATAATTGTAGGACTTTTAAACTGCACGTTGATGTTCTGGCAGTTGACAGTCCACATCAACTAGCCTTGTTCTGACCTATGTTAAGTACCCTTAATTCCCTAAGTTGTATGTATGAGGCCTGGTTGAGGATCGGGCCACGGGGACACTAAGCCCCGAAATCATCAAGATAACCTCAAGAGTGACTTCTACTATTTGATCTCTCCATGAAACGTCCCTAATGCTGTCCTTACCTAACTTCTTATTGTTTCTAGTTTGTAGAAACAATATATCTCACCATATCTATTTTCCTGTTAATTTCTTCAAATTCAACCCCCGTTAATTTTCGTATCTCATTATTTTTCTCAAGTTATTTCATATGCAATTCCAGTTCCTTCACCTTGGATGTCAAGCTGGTATTTTCATCTTGCTGTTGAGAAATCTCTCTTTCAAGGTACATGTGGGGAGGAAGTGTGTAACATTTTTGTGTTCATGCTTCTGTAATACATATTTTCACACCCTAGGAAACTGTTATAAAACTTGAGCCATAACTCACCTGTTCAGCAGTTAGAGGAAGCCAATATATTGCTGGCTGGGCTTTAGTTTTGTGGAACAAGTCGTCCAGAAGTTTGGCTGGTGGCTCCTCTGGTTTTTTGTTTTGTTCTACACATAAAAGAAATAATAAAATCCAGTAAGGAATTAGATAGAAAAATTCCCAAATTGTATAAGGTTGAGAAAATGAGGTATCAGTACAGGGAAAAGCAAACAAGCTATTAACAATTATATCCATCCATTAACTGCAAACCATCAGCTAAATTTCGTAATCTCTTACATTATTATATTTTGTTTAGTATACAACTGTCAATGTTAGTCTTTATAAAATAGCAAAATCATTTTAACATTCTAAAACGTACCTTCATGTCCGGTGGGACTACGACTTTTGTTGCGTTCACGCAGCCTTTCTTCTTCTCTTTCCCTACGAAGTCTCTCACGCTCCCTTTCCCTCTCTCCTGGTGAACGTTCACCTATCTTGGCCAAATCCCATTCTCGCACTGGTCCTTCACGCTGAACATTAAGATTTCAACACAAAAATTATTTAAATGCACCAGTCTTGAGCTGGGTGGGTGAAACAAAACAGGATACTTAGGAAGAAATGAGAGGGGTATGAAAAATTCTTGTGAGATGATCTGCTGAGGTGGTTCTAATATGGATACTGCATGACTTCCAGTGGATGAAGAGCTAGAGATTGTGCATAATGGCAGTATTAACTTATGCACAAGATGAAATTTTGTAAAGGGTCAACTTGTTTAGTGTAGATCACATGTTGTCCTGATCAATAACAAATGCCTATGTACAATGAGTAATATAAAGAATCTATTACAGGTAAGAGTCTGACCAGAAGACATCAAGGCATTGTTTCTGGATGTCAGGTATGGCATATATATACAAGCATGTGCCTAAATTGGTGAACATATTCAACAAATTTGTCAAATGGTCATGGAGAATGAAATGCTTGAAAGTATTCTTTAAAAGAGTGTACTTAGGCAACCAATAATGCCAGTGAATAATTTTAAGTGAAACAGCTTGAGGACCAACATGTTATTTGTGACAATTCACTCCACTGCATTAAAATATTTATTCAGATTGTCTAATGTTACATTGTCTGCATACTTTATGAATGTTGCATTTCTTTCAATGACCTAAAGCTAGTAAATCTTAAAGAAAATGGTTTAGCAGTTAAATCAATGACGCTAAAAATATTGCATTTGAAAGCTCTATTTTCTCAAGAATTTAATTTTTTTTTTAGGTTGAGGAAATAGTTAAAAATCATTGTCAATCAATTTAAACATTTCCCGTTTGACTTTAACAGATTTTATGTTATTATGCAAACTTAAGCACTGTATCAGTTAGCTTTAATTTGGTGTTCAAGCCATTTAAATGTGAGGAGATAAATAATGTAAAATGCATCAATCTACATAGATCCACATAGATAATCCAATCCACATAGATAATTTCTGACATGGAAGTTTTTATTTCATCAAAATCAGCTCCATGTCTGTAAAATAAATTCTCTGATGTTTCATGTGGCAAGGAATGATAATCCTCATATATGCCCCTGTGGAATATGTTCACCTTTCCTGATCTAGTGCATACATTTCAAGGTTACTACTCTATTGAACAGAGCAAGCTTGAAACATATAAGCGCTAGTGAACCCCCTCTCAAGCTCTCACACACCAGTTGCATAGAAACTTGGATATATTAAAAGAATAATAAATGGTGTAATTATAATAGAACATGTCAATGTATTTTTACATACCCGCCATCTCTCATCACGACGATCTTCAATGCTCTTCTGAGGTGGGGGAGCAAAATCTTCCATTCTCTTTTTCATTTCCTCCTAATGTCAACAAAAAAATAATAAACATTACTATAAAATACTGACCTTAACTCATACATGCAATGAAATCCACAAATTCTACATCCCATATATATGTTATTAACAATAGTATAAATATTCTGAACACATACTCTTCCCGCCTGTGTGTTTGTGAAGTTACAGAACGAGTTACAATAGTGGTGTCGCATTTTCCCCATAATCTTTGAGATATGGGCATCGTGTAACTGCTGCATATTCTAATTCACGTCACAAACACGTTGATTCATGGGTTAATGGGGTTATTTTCTTGATTTTATTAATATTTTATTGATATTATGCTTACTATTCAAATATAGTTACTGTTCCAAATGAAGCTATGCCAATCATGGTATAATTATATGGTATACAGTATATACCAATTATATTCATATATGTTCATAACACTATACGGTTATACTGAAGTCTATTAAGGCAATCAATTAGCATTGGACCATAAGAATACAGGAACTGCAAAAGGCATATTTATCCATAAAAAGTATTCATTCATTAATACATACAGTTCATTCAATTATTCATAGGTAAATTCATTAATGCATTGAAACACACATTTCATTCACTTACTCATTGCTTACACACTTACTTACATACACACTTACACACACACACAGCAACATATATTTATTCATTCAGTGATACATTAATTCACTGTAGCCCTAAATATATTATCCTTATAGTGAAGTATCCTAAATACATATTAAAATCTGATTACCTTTATGACCCACACAAGATTATTAAATTTCTGAAGTAGCCCAATTCATCACAGCATAGAAAGGTTTGCACTAAATGCTGAATACAGTAATTTGTTCACTACATAAACTCATCTAAGAGAACTTGCTAAGCAACAAGCCAGTATATAAATGTGTCACCAGCTACAAGCAGTCAAATTCTTCTCATACCTCAGTGGAAAAATCCACGAACAGGTTCTTTGGGTTGGACACTGGCCACTTAACACCATGTAGAGCTACACGCGTCTCTTGAGCCTGATCCTCCTTTTCATACTGAAATTAGAGCACAAAATAATTATTTCAGTGAATTAGATATGACTAAGCATAAAATAATGAGTAGTTTATATTTTTTACTAATTATCTTTGAAAGTACTATACTGTAAGATCCTCTATTCCTACAACCTTGATTGCTTTTGTTGAGATCAATGATTATAGTTGATAGGCTAAAAACCATGAGCCAGATTCACAAGGCAGTTATGCAAGCACTTATGAACCTGCACATCTTTTCTCAATCTTTGGCAGCTTTGTTTACAATTATTAAACAATTAATGAGCTCCGAAGCACCAGGAGGCTGTTTTTAACAATTACAGCAGTTAATTGGTTAATTTTCTTGCATGTAAACTGTTTAATTAATGCAATCAAAGCCATCAAAGGTTGAGTAAAGATAACTGCTTCGTGAATCTGGCCCCCTGGTTAACTCTGTTGAGGCTTGCCAAATGAATAAAAAAGTTTCAACACTTTAAAATGATTTTCAATAGATATCTGGTCTCTGTAGTAGTTGCAGCCTTTTAGCAGTGATAAGAGGAAACATCACCCCCCATGAGGCAGACCACAATCCATAAGGAATAATTAGCTCCCGTTTAAGACACTCGCCATTATGAGTGCCATAACAATAATGGTAAATATGAAAAGAAATCAAAGAAAAAGTCAACGTTGGGGGGAAATAAGAGCACATTTGTTTTGCATTTTGCAAATAAAATGCATACAATTAGTGTGTATGCTCATTTCTTGTATTTATAATGATACTCATTACATTTTGAACATTCATAGCCTGGTAGTAAGTTAGTTCTACAATATTTTAAATTAAAAAAACACAGCCACTTCACAGAAGCACAGAGTGGTAGAGGAGTGTCGTTATCACCCTCACCGAGAAAGCAAACAAAGTAGATTAGACAATACAGACAACGGCTTTGTTCAACTTCCAGGGTGCCACTGGGACTCGCCCAGAAAAGGGAATGTTTCATTACTTTTGGAATGAGCCCTTTGATGGCTCCATTAAGTTAACTAACCACAGAGAAGAAGGAAAAGATGCGACTTATCAGGGAGGAGAAGAGGCAGCAGCTACAAAGTCTTAGGAATACTGACCCTATATCAAGCCACCAAGATCCTTACGAGATCTCAAAAACCCGAGACATAATAGCGGAGACAGTGGCCAAAGGGTAAACCATAGACTCTCTCGTGTTAATGATACAGTGGATGACCTGGAAGATATTTCTGAAGAGGACCAAGGAAACTGGATAGATTAAGTGTCACCCGAAGCAGAAGGAAGGAATGAAACAAAGGTACTGTAGCAACAAACCACCGCAACTGGACACGGTAGAAGGTACAGCCCAGCCAGGAAAACTAAGCATCATACACCAAGGTACTCCTCCAGAATGTATAGTATATACTTACAGAATGTATGTATATACATGTAGATGATTCGACCACTTATCCAAACATGACTATATATCCAATTGCAATTGGTTCCAAGGCATTTGGAAAGGAGAAAGTTGCATGTATGCCAATGCCATACAGTACTCCTCTGCCAGGTATGAACTTACTTCTCCAGTAACTTTGCTTTCTCATCCATTGTAAGGACATTTCACTTACTCTTACCTCTTGCTAGACAGTATGAATTTAACTCATAAATAATGATTTAGCCAAAGAAATGTCAGAAGCTATTTTAAAGGTGAGATTGAGTACGTACACACACAAACACGAAAGGTCTACAGACACCACAGAAAACCCTTAACAATTTTGGATTGTTTACAATCAAGTGTATAAGTACACTAACCCTGAAACATTTAAAAATAAATCATTTTTTTACAATATTTACCATTAAACACTAAATCAGCATAAATAAATATGATCTGGAAACAACTGTGTGACCATCTGACGGTCTGGTTTTTACCATTTTTGTTTATCCATAGGCAGATTTAGTCTGTTATTTTAAAAGAGCATGGAAGCTAGGGTTTAAGAGGTTGCACAACTCAAATGAAAAATTATTGCAAGCTTGCTGACCACAAAAGGCAACAGTCAGGACAGAAGAATAGTAGTAGTAGTAGACCCACTTTATGTTAGACGAGTTGGGTTTGTGGCCCGAGGTGGTGACAGCAGTTACCTAATGGCAGTCAGAAGGATTGACCCTAAAGTCAATCCCTCTGACTGCTAGTAGTTGGAGAGAGTCCTCAAATGGAGACAGTGTTGCCAAATAGGCATGGAAAGGCTTTGACTTTTATGGACTGACCTCTGACGATCAATGCTGGGATGTCTGTCATTTCTCCAGTGACTTCCTTAGAATAATATGACCCTACAAGGGTGCATGAAAATTACCTGCAGCTCTGTGCTATACACGAGGAAGTAGGCAAATTTAAGAGCTCAGAATAACATTCACAAGTGTTTGGAAACTTTCTGATTATAACTACCTTTGCATATGGAAATGATTATGTGGATAAAATCGGTCATAAACTTACCATTGCAAGACATTTAGATTTTATATTGTCTATCCAAAATCCATTTTCAACAAGACGACCTGTCCTCTGAAGCAGCTCTCGAAGCTGATTAATGGTGAATGGGCGTACCAAATTTTGAACATACACAACTCTGGACGGTGGATTACGTGCTGGAGCAATGGCAGGCTTACTACTTGGGACAGGCCCCTCAAACATATGAATCTTGCGTGCTGGTTCTGGAAATAAAAAGTAAGATATTAAAAAAATCATCTAATGACAAACATATTTTTTACATTGTCATCATCACTACTGTACCTAGAACTGCCAAACATGCAGCCTGCCACCCTTCTATATGGGTCATGTAAAGCACTCACCACTTTAAACATCCAACATAAACTATGTTAAAAGTATGGCATACAAACTGCCAAATAACACTATGTCTGTTGTTTATTCAAAAGGTTGTGCTTGTAGGTCCCACAATGAAGGATGTTTGTGGAAGTCAGTCCAATAGTTATTTGTTTATTTATGGTTTATTTAGGCAGACTATCCAAAGAGTTTTAGACGTGTATTGAACAGCTCTGAACTGCAGTGAGCTTTTTGTCTGGGCAGGTACTCTGATACCAGTCATGCACAGTTGTTCAATGGAGTTGGAGCATTATAGTTGTGGTTCAGTGGATTTTTGTGAACATAATCATGTTAGTAAAGAATTTAACAATTAGTGAATTAGAAAATCTATAGCAACAGTGATGAGGGTTCGAACCTATGTAGTGGATGTTCCCATGCACATGCTTCTAGCGACTAGACCACGACATCGATAAGGATTTCAACCTGGGGATTGTGGGTTCAGGGTTGCAATCCTTATCCATAATGTGGTCTAGTTGCTAAAAGCGTGTGAAAACCCACCGCACAGGTTAGAACCCTCCTCATTGTTCCTACAGATTTTCTCATTGATGCAGTCACATTAGTGTGATTACTCTGTGAATTAGTGAATTGTCAGACTGTACAAGAAAAGTGGAAAGACAATTTTTCACAGAAATAAAATTAAAATGAAAGCAAAAAGGGTAGGAACAGGAGGAACCAGACAATGCCCAGAACTAAACTATGCCTAAGAAAAAAAAACACAGGCAGTTTAGGCTTCCAATCACCGAGTAATCCGGTGCTGGTCCAATACTAGACAAAGACCACTACAAGAAGAGCAGAATTGCAGATGGCAGGGAAACCAAATGATAATCCCAAACCAGGTCCAAACCTGAGATGAAACCAACTAGGACTTCTGCCAGTTCACTGGAAACCTAAACCCAGCAAGCTGGGAAAGTACCAGATCCCTGGCTGGGAGCTCAAACTAGCCATTCACCAGGATCTTGAGGTTATCTTGAGGTGATTTCGGGGCTTTAGTGTCCTCGCGGCCCGGTCCTCGACCAGGCCTCCACCCCCCAGGAAGCAGCCCGTGACAGCTGAAAAACACCCAGGTACCTATTTTGCTGCTAGGTAACAGGGGCATAGGGTGAAAGAAACTTTGCCCATTGTTTCTAGCCGGCGCCCGGGATCGAACCCAGGATCACAAGTCCAGTGTGCTGTCCGCTCGACCGACCGGCTCCCTAGATTGTCCAAGACACAATCTCCAAGAGACAAATCGGTCACAACTATCTGTGCTAACTAGGTTAATGTTTGAGGAGCTATATTCAAACCAAACTAAGAACCTAGACAAGGCAAGCACAAAACCCTGTACCCTAACCAGTCCCTGAAACTTTGTGAATAGCAATGTATCCAAGAACCACCAGGCACATGTTTGGATAGGCACCATCCAAGAACCTTTCTGAAACACAAGGTAGACCCGAGATAATGTTTTCATGCAACACGTCGGACAGGGAATGAAGTTGTTCAAACCCAAGAGGATTGAAACTGTACCATAGGTCAGCCAAGTCATGCTTGTGCGAGACAACCTCATCACGATGACCACGTGGAGCTGAGAGGACTCATGACTCAAAACCCTTTAACCACTGTAATGCACATCATGTGATAACATGGTGAAAGGGAGCGTACCACCCTACACATACTACAAATATTATTGGAACAATATTTTTACTGGAATTTATTTAATTACTCTCATGAATATTGAGAGTGCAATGGGTTTTGCAAAATTTCTGGTATAAATGGTACATTTTTGAAAGCCCCAAGATTAAGACTTGGAAACTGAGGAGAGAGAGAGAGAAGAGGATGATTCAGTGTTTTATGTTAGCCAGCCAGCCATCTAAAAACATGTGACAACCTCCCACTCATTCCCAGAAAACAAATGAGGTCTGATAAGTCCAGTTGTCTGTGTGCTCCTAATTGTCTAGCCTTCTGCATACCTTCTCTGCTAACCTGGCTTGTATGCCTATCTGTTGACCTGATTGTTTACTTTGCATGGTTCCTGTAGGTTCTCAAGGGTTGTTCTAGTCCCAAATGCCATTCGGAGAAAACTGTGGAGTGGTGAATAATTTCACAGGATTCACGAACACTCATCAACTAATCCCACTTCTGATAATTATCTAATAAATCACAAGCAGCAGCTCTAGAAACAATTAATATCAGTCATATTACTTTTTAATATCCATTTCTTAGTGAAAAATGGAATTTGCTCAAAAAGTGTTTAGCCTCTGGAACCTACTCCTACATTTCACACGTGTTGTCAAATTCAACTTGAGCAGAAAAACACACGTGATTTTCTAGGAATGCAACCCACATCATTGAGGATCCAGGGTAATCATATTAAACTAATATGTTCTTTTTCAAGATATCAAAGGGAAAAACAGATAGCTACAAAGGGACAACAAAGCTCAGGGTAAGTACTTAGTAAGTACAGTACAAGGTAAATACTAGTAAGTACACAGTAAGTACCCATACTGCCTTGCTTAAATAAATTATTTTTAAGTTACAATCAATACAATTAAAGAAACCTGTCAGGACAATTACTTTCTTCTGGTGTGGAAGATCGTCTTTTCTGTTTGGAGGGCACCGGAGACATTTCCCTTACTTCACGTCTAGGCTGAGGGTCCTCACGATCCTCTATCTCTTCTTTCGCCTCTTGATACAAGGGTGGTGGAGGCTCAGGTCCCTCAAAGTCACTCGCCTCACCACTTTCAGGTCCTGAATCCTCACCCATATGAACCTCTGAGGCCGACAACGGCTTTACATCAGGAATTATGGTCTGAAAAGATATTAAAATATGGTGCAATGGAATTAAGGTTATTGTAGGGATATATCACGAGAAGCATAGGATAAAAACAAATCAAGCATTTAATGCAATGCTCTTTTTCTGGAAGATCTTTAGTATCCTCCTGGTGAACACACACTTATTGCAAAGCCTAATTATCATGCCAGGCCTCTGAGACCCATGTTAGCCTACAGAGCATGGGTCAGAAGTGCACTCTACAAGAGAAGAAAGTTTTGCGATCAAAGATCTACTCAAAACTGAGGATACCAACCAAAAAGATTAGGCAAAACAAAACATACAGATTGAAAAAAAAATTCCTAAGGTTTGCTGCAGGTGAGCAGCTCTCGCCCCTTAATAAACCCACCCACCCCAAAATAGCAGCCAGGGTCACTCTGGAACAAGCCTGCAGCCTACCTCACTCATAACTAAGCAAATCTAAACATGAATGACTACAATAGGTTAGGTACGGAAATCCAACAAGAAAAACAGCTTCTGTCAGTACAGATGGAGGAAGTTACACAGGGAATAGAACAATGTGGGTAGGATATGCAACTCATCTATGCTCAAGTGGCCAAAGAGAAAGAAAAAATAGAAGAAGCATTAAAGGAAGCCAAACACTGCAGCAACCAAGATAAAACAAACATTAGGCTGGCAGTCAGAAAGGAATTGGCATCAAACCCGAAATTGGTGCAAATCAGTCGGTAAGTCCCAAATAATTTTTGGTTGCAAAGAAAAGGATATAACATCTAGACCAGAAAGAGCTGTAGAAGAAGCAAAAGTAGTAAATAAAACTCTTTCGTTGTAAGACCTTCCACTAGCCCAAGATAATGTCTGCAACTACATGAGAATAAAAAGGGAAAGATCGACCCTTGAGGATCACCCTGAACGGTGCTAAACAGATGGAAGAAATACTAAGAAATGTTAGATTAAAAAGTGATGAAGGTAAATTCTGGTCATTAAGACGAGATCTTTAAAAAAAAAAAAGACAGAAGCTGAAACTGAACTTTGTAGAGGAAAAACGTCTAAATGAGAGCAGGAACGAAGAAGAACTCAATTTTATTTTTGCCAAGCCAGTGAAAGGGTACAAAAATGCAAACCAACAAAATCACTACAGAAAGGGGAAGTGAAAAACAAGGAAAGAGGGACAAGGAACATGTTCCTGAAAATTGTATACACCAACATAGATGGAGTGAGATCATAGATACCAGTTAGGTGATGCAGCTGCAGACACCAGACATTTTTGCACTCAATGAAATGAAACTTGATGATATTTTAAATGAGGTCATATTCCCAAGAGGCTACCCAGTTTGGAGACGGGACAGAAAAATTCGGAAAGGTGATGGTGTTGCCAAGCTGGTGAAAGAACACCCAAAGGTAAACAAAATAATGATTGCTTTTTGGGAATCAAGTATGCAATGCATTATAATCTGAAAGAAAATGAGGAAGTTGAAGCAGTTGAAAAGCTTGATTTCAGGAGAGGACATTATGGGGAATTTAAAAAAAAAATTTAAGAAATTTGACTGGAAAGACTTGCTGTTTGGCAAGGAAGTAAATGAGATGTATGTCAAGTTTTGTGAAATACATGATAAAGGTACAAACAAATTTATACCAAAGCAGAGATGCAAAACTAGTTAACAGGATTGTTCCAACAGAAATTGTGAAAGGGCCAGAGACCAAGAGAGACAAAAATGGAATTGATATAGGAAGAGGTCAAACCCTCAAACATACCAGCAAAATAAAGAAGCAAAAAACAATTACACCACAGTGAGGAGAAAGGCAGGACAAAATTTTGAGAAAGGTATAGCGGACAAATGTAAAACAGAACCAGACCTATTTTATAAATTCATTGGGCATTGATCATCATTATTTGAAGCATCTGAAATGCTACCATGATGATTGCAGCTTCATTTTTTTCATACAAAAAATATATATGCACAGAAGAAATCTGTATGCAAAGGTAAGAAACATACCAAAATATTCAATGTTGCTTAGATAACTACTCCTCCATCCTAAGACATGAGAGACCAGGAGGTGAAGGACATCTGCCTTCACACTACATTGTGGCTTCTCATGACAGCAAAGAGATAATACTGAGCTATTAAGAGCCATATGGGTGCCATTGGTATTCCAGCACTGTAGTAAAAGGGTACTCCTCAGATTATATTAGCAGCGTCAAAGTTAATACATAAACAATATAAGAGTTTAAATAACATATTGTACCTTTAATGATGCAGAAGAAATATCGACAGATAACTTCTTTGAAGATGTATTGCCCCATTTCCTCTTCTTGGGTTTATCAGCATCTTCCTCATCACGAGACTTACCACGTGATAAACTTACTGAAATGAATAATAATAAAGTTCAGACCACATGACTTGGAATTCCTAAGTTAACTGTACACAACACACTTTCAGCATTTAACTTTCACCTGTGTCTAGTTTTGACTCCTACAATACTGCAATTTTATTGCCTCATTAATTTACTTTGTATTATGAAATCCATAACTTTTCCATCATTAACAGCTCTTGTCATACCATCTCATCCCACCAAGCAATTTATCTTTATTCTTCTACAAGTTTGTGCAACTACAATCCTGTATACATCTTGTATACATACATCTACAATCTTGTATATATACATTGTATAAATCTGTGCCACAGTCCTCGTGGCACAGAGGTAAAACACTCGCCTGGCACTTCGTGAGCGCTTTGCCCTGGGTTCATAGACTGGCCAGGCACCAATCCATAACTGTAGCCTCTGTACATCCAGCAGTCAATGGGTACCTGGTTGTTAAGTGATTCGGCAGACTGTGTTCCGGGAAAAATTAGGATTACGGACTTGCCTGGAACGCTATGCATGCTAGTGGCTTTACAAGTATATACGAACTCTTGTATGTATACATATGCACGTATTAAAAAAAATTAAATGTAACTGAGGTTTATTTGTTCATTGTCTCTTTCTCCAAGATGACTTTCATCTCCATTTTTGTATTCATCTACTAGTGTTCTGTCTCTCTCATTCACTCAGTATCTTAACTTTACTCTCGCACTTACTGGATCATGATGACCTACAATCACCCTTTTGTAACTATCTTATCACCAACATGCAATCATTCAAACCACCAGATAATCCAATCATTGCTCTTGAATCATACATACACAAACATACTTCTCCTGGGTCAAATTTTTATTTTCACCACAATTTCATCTTTCATTTCATTTGTAATTTAATTTCTTCATATTAGTAAGAAAAATACCTGCTCTTTCCAATAATGCAACTAGAAAAAAAATTGATAAGAAATTTTCATAATTCAAAAATTAAACAGAAATGCTTTTCGAGTCCACTTTCTAATTTGGATGATCCAAATAACTCGGTACCAGGTCACATGTGTTCCAAAGAGAAAGAACTGTTGCATTCTGACAGGCCTCAAAAATTATCTATAAATCTTACATGAATAAATGCAACCTAATGAATGCAAAGGTGCTGAAGATTCTATGATTTGATGAACTTGCAAATGTTAGATTAATATTAATGTCTGCTATTAATTATATTTTGTTCACACGAGAATACTAACCTTTCCTCACAGATTTGAAAGACGAATAATCAATCGTGATTTTGGTTTCTTTGTTCTCCTTTTCTTCCTCATGCTGCTTATCTGAGCGGACACTGTCTCTCCTGTTTTCTGAACGTGACTTGTCCCTCACAGGACTGCCCATCCCAGAACTGGACTTCTGTGTCTTTGCCTTTGGAGATCTGTAATGCAGTAAAAAGCAAATTAATAACACAAATTTAGATAGCAACTACAGTAATTGAGGGAAATATCCCCAGTTTATATACCAAGTAAATCTCATAATACAAAATGCCAAGTGTGTGACAGGACAATTTGCAAAATTACATTGCACTGTAATGATTCCTGGGAAAACAAGCAGACATCATGCATTCTTTTGAGGAACCACATGATCCCTGTGCGAAGCTATTTGAAAGATCAGTGTGTGTGTAGTCTGCAGTACTCCAATAGTGCACCTTTCACCATTTTTGTGCTTACCTAGCACTGCTAGCTTGCTTTCTGATGTTACTGTCTTCCTTTAGCCTTTCATTAGGATTATTACCTTTTATAGGTCATTTACCTGTCATGCTCTCTGACAGGTTTTCCAAGGAAATCTTTTACTGGTAATATCAACCTTCCAACTCGCACACCTTGCTTGTTAATGTCTGTGCGTAGCTGGCAATATGCATTTTAGTAGCAGCTAAATTGACTTCATAACTTGTTAACATAGCCATATGGTTGTATTATACTGTATTATACAACACAGTATTATATAATTTTTTATGTACAACACTGATTTTTGTGTTGATATTTTCAGTAAACAAAAAGTAAAATTTTCAGTACAGTAGAAATAGTGTTCGCTGCTGTCTAGTCTAGCCAGCAAGCCAGCCGGAACCAGAGACTGACCACGCCTGCTCCCAGTAACCCATTAGACGGTCACATATGCCTGGCAATATGGACACTGCCCCGATACTAGTGCCAATGAGGGTGGCACCCCAGAAATATATTTAAAGAATAGACAAATATAGAAGAAATGTAGATTATAGTCAAAACAATAAATACCTCTCTTATTGCATTACAATATATGTTCATGGCTTAATAGTACAGTGCAAGAGTTAAGGCTTTTAATAACACTCATGGGATCATTACCTTGAGCGAGAACGAGAATGCCGAGATTTTTTTCCACTTCCATGGAAATGAATAGGCCTGTGCTTTATTTTGTCTTCGTCAATGTTTTCTTTCAATTTTTCATGTTCTGGAGTACGGGAAGCCTGCCTCTTTCCTGGCGACTTCTTGCGATCAGACTCTGTCTTAGCAAACCCAAACCTCTTCCTAGAATGTCTAGACCTTGATCTTGAAGAACTGCTTGAACTAGAGGATGAAGATGAACGTGCCTTTTTGTGCTTTCTGTTTGAAGGCGACCTTGAAGAATCGGTAGATGATCTGAAAAGATACAACTAGCTTTAACATTCAATTAAATATTTGCATAAAAAGGAAAACTCACGCAAGTTCTTTTTAACTCCATAAAAGAAAAATCTTATTTAATACCGATGTAGGATAAGTCACAACAGCACGGTGCTTTTCTACTTAAAATAAGATGTGCTTTGATGGCAGAATAAACATTAGCAAATGCACTCTCAGCCTATACAATGATTTGGAAACATTCAACCAATTTGATCAAAAAACATAAATTAAGGAAACTGCAGAAGGCCAATAGCAGAATATGAAGCAGCAGCTATTTACATGCAACCAAACTCATTCAAATATATATGTCTAATTTATGCTTGAAACAAAGTGATGTCTGTCTAATATGTTAGCCAGTACTGTGTTCCACAAATCAAGAACCGTTTTAAAACCAGTACTTAACAAGGTTTTCCTGAATCTTAACTTGAGTTGATATATTTAACACCTTATTAATACTAAACATAATATGACATCATGAAGTAAAATCAAATACCATGGAGCAAGATCAAATGCCATGGAGCGAAACAAATTGCCACGGAACAAAGATCACATGCCATTGAGCAAGATCAAAATGCTATGGAGCAAATTAAAATGCCATGAAGCAAAATAAAACCAGTTTTGAATGTCATGAAATGACTCTTTCTGTTAAAGCTCTGCTGGGTCCCTAAAACTATCTTGCCGAGATGGCTCCCCACTACTGCATCACATCAGTCACAGAAATCCTGTTTGGCCTACCAGGAACCAGAGCCAGAATCTGGTTCCCTAAGAGAGGTGCAGAAAGCTGGGGATTATTAACATCATGCTCACAGTAAAAGCATCAATATAGTCAGCAAAGCCTTACATAGAACTGCAAGGTTTGAAGAAAACAAATAATTGAAATGGCCAAACAACTCTGCAAACAAGTTCATTCCTAAATAATTGGTTCACTTGAAACTAGATTGAAGCCATTAGTACCAATGGCTTACAGCCTAGAGCCTCTGGCCCACAGGAGGTTCCAAGATCAGTTTGGAGCTGATAAGACCCGGGAAGGGGGTGAGCGAGTCTGAGAGCCACCAAGGTTCTACCAGCCAGAGGAGTTTAATTACTGTACTATCAATCTTGATAGTCCACCGGGATCGAACCCGGAAACTCAGGATTACGAATCAGAAGCGCTGTTCACCTAGCTGTCAGGCGCCTGACAGTGTTGGTTTTCTGGAAGGCTCCTTGGTGGCTTCTTAAAGTTAACTACAGAAAAACAGGAAAACAAGGGACCCACCAGGAGGACAGATAGCAGATACTATTCATGCCTTGATCAAGGCATGGCCAGAAAACCCAGCCACACTAGATTGCGACCAGAGACATTAACCAAATACTGACCAAGACCCTGTAATATTCAGAACTTCCAAGCCTGAATATTATACCTCACGACATTTGCAGAAAACGGCAGATAATCCTGCATGTGTATGAACATGACAGATGCCTGAGTGTAGACTGAGGCCTGGTTAGTTTTGATGAAGCTAAGGATAATCTGAAAAATATGATTATTGGAACAGGATCCCATGGAAACATTGTCAAACAACAATGCATCCATCGAGGCAGAACCAGTAGAACACAGGTAATGGTGAAGCATTACCACCAGACAACACATGATGCCACTCCGACAGGACCAACCATCAATCATCATAGTGGGTCCCCCCCCCCTCTGAAGCCAGTCAATTCATTCTTTGCCAGAAGTGAGAAGGATGCAGACAAACAAACTCCCCACCAAGGCTGAAGGAACGGAACCCCTGCCTCCAAAGAAGAGTATGAAGCTTCCCAACCCTGCAACCAGAGTCAAGAACCAACAAAACACTGTCTAAAGGAAACTATTACTGACCAAAGGGGCAAAGGTGAAATAAGGAGAGGACAGAAAGACAAATATCTTCTCAAGCAACCAAGATGGCTCAGGACCAGCAGAAGCCAGCACGAGGTGAAAGATCGCCTCAGACAACTTGCAGATTGGTGCTGAAACTGTATGAAAGCATTTGCCATTGGCTCTGCCAAAGGCAAATGGTAAGACAAAACAACTAGGGCATCATCAATACTTGCATCAATAACTTGAGACTTGCAGAGCCGAGGAGGTCGAACCAGTGAGGTATACAATCAGGCTGATCTGTTGAAAGTGGCAGATCGAGAAAATGCCAGGGCTCCAACAGAGGGCCAGAAGAACAAGAAACAAAGGTTAAGCTGGCTTTAAGAGCTAGAAGAACCAACCCTGAATAAGGTTCCAATTGGGATAACACCCAGAGCAACAACCTAACTGGGGAGGAAAAGGGGAAGAGATTATATTGAGGTTATATCGAGATGATTTTGGGGCTTAGTGTCCCCGCAGCCCAGTCCGTGACCAGGCCTCCTTTTTGTTACACATCTCCAGGAAGCAGCTTGTAGCAGCTGTCCAACTCCCAGGTACCTATTTACTGCTAGGTAAACAGGAGCATCAAGGTGAAAGAAACTCTGCCCATATATTTCCGCCTCCACCGGGGATCGAACCCAGAACCTCAGGACTATGAATCCCAAGTGCTGACCACTCAGCTGTCAGGCCCAGCCTCAGCTCTGTCAGGTAAATGAACGTCCACGTCAAACAGTCCAGCAGAAAAGGATCTGTTGCAAGACCTGTAAATCCTATTTGGCCTACTGAGGAACAGAGCCAAAACCTGGTTCCTTTCAGGAAACACCCAGAGCAGAGTCTTATTAACATCATCCTCCTCCCTGGGAAAGCATCCAGAAAGCAAGCCAATCTTTATAGATAACTGCAAAATTCATAGAAAACAAAGCATTGCAATGGCCAAAGGACTCTACCAACGATTCATTTCAAACTATTTGGTTCAATTTAAAGTAGCTTGAACCCATCAGTGCTAGTTGGCTGTCTGGAGCCCCCTGCCCACAGCAGGTTCGAAGGCGAGTCCTGCTGCTCATGTGGTCGATTCTTATAGTGAGCGTCTAGGTTGCCTTCTTTCGCAACGGGCCCACTACTACTCAGCTTTGTGCCAGTCACCCTTCGAGCTTTGTCCTGGGGAGATCTATTTGTTTGTTTTGTTTCTTTTATTTTCATATTTACTTTATGTGCATGTTTTTCTTTTCTGGCTGTGATGTGTGGACTTTGCTTGTTGTGCACTTCAGGCTGCATGCACTTGAGGTTTTCTTCCCTGGGTGATCATTTAGTGCTGCCCCCTGTACTGATATTATTGCTTCTCAAGCGAGTGCGTGAGTTTTTTGTTGTTGTTGTTTGTATAGATTCAGCTACTCGGAACAAGTTCCAAATAGCACGGGCTATGGTGAGCCCGTAATGGACTTACCTGCACAGGAGCGGTGCTGTGTGACCTGAGTTTGTTACCTGGAGAGGGTTTTGGGAGTTCTTCTACTCCCTGATCCCCGCCTGGGCTGGGGGGTTGAGTTTGACAAGAGGCCTGGTCATCGAGATGGAGAGCCTTGTCCTGGGCAATACAAGTCATTGACTCCTTGGTGTAGGTCCTTGGTTAGGGGTACCGTATTGGTTGTGAGATGGGGGTGTGCTAGAGTAGTCATGCTTGTATATATGGCACACGTTGGGCACTCTTTATAGCTACATTGTTATAAGCTGTTGTTGGCGTCTGTTCTTTCAGTCCCTAGTGCCTGGGTTTCCTGCTTAGCTAGTTACCTTGCCACAGACAGGGACAGCAAAAGCTGAAAGCACAGATGAGTTTCGCTAGTTACCTTGCCACAGACAGGGACAGGGACAGCAAAAGCCGAAAGCACAGATGAGTTTCGCAGCCTGATATACAGCTGCACGAGGGGGTGGTTTGGACAAACCCAAAGTTCAACACCAAAATGGCAAAGCCAGCTGACATGCTGGTCATTTAATATGCTCATGCAGTCTATGATGAACAATTATATTAGGTGTAAAAAAAAAAAGGGGGAATAATATCCCAAACAAAAAACTGTTTTTGTGCATAAACTTGCCTGCAAGAAGAATAAATTTTGTGTGTTGCCTGGAACATAGTTACTCAAGAGGAGTCACACTCAAGAGGAAAAAATGCTTAACCCTTCAACCCAGATTTACAAAGAAACTTGAGAAGACCCCAGAGAAAGAGACCCTGGCCACAGCCAAAGCTAAATAGAAGTTACAGCACCCATAATGCGAGTGCAAACACAACTGTGAAAAGCACAAAAGAAAAAGAATAAAAAAGAAAAACAATGAAATGGCCCAAGCAGAACACAAGTTCCATGGAAAGCCAATCCCACTTAGCTGGAAATCTGTAGAGGCTACAGGAGGGACCAAGTGCTGGAGGTATCTAGTCACAGAGGCTAATGAGTACAGGAGTAGGCCATATGGTAATGTAGATAATCTGGGCAGCCACCTAATGGCAGTCAGGTCCATCACAGTTAGGGTGGTTTCCCCAAGGCATGGATCATTTGCCTTGCTTAATGGAATGGAGGAGTAGGGGGTGGGAGTAACTCCCACTTGAGCAGTCATTTGTTTTGTTGTGCCTATGCATTCTAGCAGGGTTTTACAGTGGTTTGGTGTTAATGTCTGATCTCTAGCCTCCTAGAGGGAAGTCTGTAGAGGAGTCTAGTTTCCATTAGGGCGAAGAGGTCTCAGAAGACCTCAGGTTAAGTTACCCAGAGTAAAAGTTAGGCAAGCAACTGTGGGGGGAGGGCCCCAGAAAGAGTATACATCTAACAGATGGTGGCATGACTTGTTATTATCTCAACACCAGAGTTCAGAGTGTAATAAATCCTATCACATTAGCTCCATTAAATGAAGCCATAAATCATGATGTTCACCAATATTCTACAATCAAGACAAAATATTGTACTCTCTAATATACCTGCTTTCTGAGGGAGACTTGTCTTTTCTGCTTCTTCCCTCATTCCTCTCCGATTTATCTTCCAGCATTGTTACTTCATTCCTGTGTAACCGAGGACGAGAAGACTTCTTGGCTTCTTCAACAGAAACTTTGTGTCCCCTCGAATCTCGCCTACCATCTACACTCTTCCTCTTGTCACGTCTCTCCTCATCACTACCAGAGTTTCTCCTGTTACTTAATCGCGATGCATCCTGCTTTACTTTTTTAGGAGATGGTGACCGTGAGGCACTAGACGATCTGAAAATATTTTTGTAAATTACCTTAATTATATTTAGCACCTTGACTGTAGAAAAAAAAGGTACAAAACCAGCATTGAATGTAATGAAAAGCCATTTTCTGAGTGAGTCCCAGAGGCTCTCTGAAGCTCTCTGCACTGATATATGCTATATTAGTTTGGGGTCATCAGTCACAGGAGTCCTTATGCCTACTGGGGGACCACGAGTCAGAAGCTGGGTATTAAGTAATATTTTATATTTCAGTGTATATATGGCAACCAAAAGGAACAAGCTTAGGTGGGGAAATGCCATCCAACCATACCTTAAAAATCAGACAACAAAGTAATGAAAATTAAAAAAAAAAAATTTATGAACAAAGTAGTAATACTTACTGACTAATGGAACGTGATCTGTCCTTTCTTGCTTTCTTCTCAATTTGGTTCTTTTCATCTGTCATTTTAACCTCATTTCTCTGAAGCTTTGGCCGAGAAGATTCCTTTTTTTCTTCCTTTGGGTTTGAGGTACGAAAACTTTCACTCTCCTTTTCTGATCTGTGCTCATCATTTTTGGTATTCAACCTTCTCTTCCTCTTTCCCTCTTCCTTCTTACCACTTTCTTCAATATCCCTGCCAGATTTTTTAGCAGAATGTCTCTCTTTTGTGACTATGCTTTCTGCATTTGTCTCTTTAGTTTTTCCAGGAGACTCTTCTCTCGGTCCTTTAGGAGTCTCATCACCTTCCTTCTTCTCTGGCTGCTCGACTTTATTGTCCTCTTCTTTCCCTTTCAAGGGAGGCTCCTTTGGAATATCCAACAGACTTTGAGGGGGTTTCTCGTCTTCTATGCTTGAAACATCCTTTGGAGTTTTGTTTTCCAATTTTTCATTTTCACTAACATGTTCTTTTTCAGTATCCATGGTCTTCTTGGGTGTTTCACTTTGATTTTCACTTATTTCTTTGATGCTCTCTAGTTTCTGGCCACCAATACCCACCTTACCTTCTTGGCTTTCTTCCTCCGACACTTCCAACTCGATGCTGCGACCTCGTGAAGATCTTCTTCGTGACCTTGCAATAGGGGTGTGGACTTCTCTTTCTGTGCTCTCTCCTCTCAAACTCTTACGTCTTGTTGGCCCTCTCTGAGAGCCAGTCTCCTCCTCCTTGTCACTATTCTGACTCTGAGACAGTCTTCTTGTTTTTGGCTTGCTGCTCTCTGCCTCAGCAACTTTATCTTTCTCTGAGCTCCTACCACGAGAGCTACGTCTGAGGTGGCTTGAATTCATGCTCTCCTCTTCCTGCACCTCACCATTGCCACTGTCTCCCTTAGTCTTACTTCGTGTGCTTCTCTGCAAAGTCTTGCGGGAGCTGTTTCCTTCTTCCACGTCTTGATGGCTATCATTGCTATTTTCTTCCCCAGAAATTTCATTAATTTTCTTACTTCTACGAGAGCTCTGTGAAGCTGCATCGTTCTCCCCCTCAGTTGCCCCTTCTGCCTTCCTACGACGAGCCATCTGCAAAGAGATTTTTGCTAACAATCAATGTCAACTTCTATAAAGCACAATGAAATCACATTAATGTGATATATTATATCAATGAGAAATGCAGTAGGGCTATGAGGAGGATTCAAATCCTCTCACTGAGTACTCCTAAACAAACAACCTAAAGCACGACACCACAACATGGCCAAAAGAAGTGCAACTTGGGATTCCACCGAATCCTCTAGGAATCCTGAGGCTTCCAAATGAAGTCCAATCAGGGCTTCACACATTACTCCCATGCATTCTGATTTATGTCTAGTAGTTCTACATCTAATGCTTCTCTTTTAAATGCACAATTTTGTTGCGTGTTTGACAAGATGACAATAAAGGATATTTTAATTCACGCTGTGATAAAGGATACGTAACAATGCGATTTTATTGTGCAGTTAACGAGAGGCATTGGAGGAATTTCTGGACCACATGCTAGAGTGTATGGGACCAATGTGTGAAACCCTGATTGCGTTTCAGTTGGAAGCCTCAGGATTCCTAGAGGATTCAATGGAATCCCAGGTTGCACTGCTTTTGACCATGTCATGGTGTAGTGGTCTAGGGTGTTTGTTTGGGAGTACCAAGTGAGCTGTTTCGAATCCTCCTCGTGGCTCCTACTAATTTTCTCAACTTCTGTAACATACTTCTCAGCTAAGATTATAAAACTAATGCCCAATAACAGAGTTCATATATATTTCAATGACTGACTATGCAAAATATCTAAAGCTGGGCCTTGAGATTATAGCATATTTCAACTTACAGCCTGAAAGTAACTCAAAATTTAAAGTAAATGCAATCATATAACAGTATTTGATTATCTAGTGAGAAAATATATTTTCAGTAGAGCACATGAAACAAAAGATAAAAGTGAGTAGGTTTTTCTCTTTAATTTTGTGCATGTGCATAAGGTAAGGAAACCTTACCATATCCAGAAAGGAAACACATAAGATGTATGCCAGTTTGAGAGATATATGAGAAAGGCGCCCAAACATTTATAAGAAAACAGAGAAGCAAATATAGGAAACAAGATGGGAATAATAGAATGTTTGTGGAGAATAAAAAAAAAAAAAAAAAATTGGAGTCAAATATAGGGGTGGTCAAACCCACAAACATACTAGTACTACAAACAAGCAATAAACAACTATACAGCAGTGTGAAGATAAACAAAGAAACTTTGAGACAGAAATAAGAGACCAATGTAAAACAGAACCCCTGCCTATTCCATACATTTATAAGAGCAATTTGCAAGTGAAGTCAAAATCCAAAGATTACATATGGGAGATAAACTTACGGAAGCTGAAAAGGAAATCTGTTAAATACTAAATGAACAGTTCTAAGGTGTGTTCATGCAGGATGAGACTCGGTAAAGCACACTCAATATTGCTTTTCAAATGTAAATAATGTAAATAAGAGTGCACAAAAATGAATATAGTAGTTGTAAAACTGCTTTCAGCACTAGACAAAAATAAAGCAGTCAAACCAGATGGAGTTTCATCTTGAATACTAAGGGGAATATGTATAAAAAAAAATTCCACCCGACTACAGATTATTTTTTAAACACCCTTACAAACAGTGAACTTAATTAGCACAAGGAGAGGCAAACATAGTTCCAATCTATAAGAATGGAAACCTGCAAGACCCACTTAACTATAGACCTGTATCACTTACAAACATGGTAATAAAAGCACTTGAAAGTAAATAAATAAAACAAAATGAGCACAGTATCTGGAAATTAACAATATAACAGCAATAAACTTTTGTCAGACCTGCAATAGAGACTCTTCTGACTTCTATATTGGACGAGAATATTTGAATCGGGCAAATGATAGCAATGACTAGAAGCAATGTATTTGGCAGAAGAAATGTCACTAGTAGAGTACCTCAAGGTTCAGTTTTTGCACCACAGTAATGTTCATTAGCTATATAAATGATCTACCAGAGGTAATACAGTTACATAAATATGTTTGCAGATGGTGATAAGTTGCTAGGGGGAACACATGGCATATATAATTCAATATGACAATCTCACAATGGAATGCAGAATAGGGGAGAACAAGTAACACTTAAAATACAAATTACTGTATGTGAAAAGATACTAAACACCTCTGACAAGGAGAGATCTAATAGCGGTTCTGAATAGTAAGCTGTTACCAGAGGATGGCATACAGGGCATCGAGTGTGCGTCCTACACTAGCAAATTTCAGAACCATGTTTAAATAGAGGCATTGAGATGTATTTAAGAAATGTTCACATAATTTGTAAGACCAAAATTGAAGTGTGTAGCAGTGGTATAGTGCCCACATTTGAAGCAGCACACGATAAAAGACATTTAAGCACATGAGCAGTGAGTAAAGGCTGGGGGGGGGGGGGCATTAAACATGCAAAGTATAGAAGATACGAGAAAAAAAAGAGGGTACGACCACTGTCTACACTCAGTAATCCGACTCATATGGGCACACTTGAGTTAGCCAAACATTCAACTGCCAAATTTCTTTACCAGGTACATAAGAAAATGTACAAATTGGCAAGTTTTTGTACCGAAACCCGGGTAGTTCTGCTGTTTACCTGCATGTTCCTGCCATTTACTCACACATCCTAAGATTCACCTGCTTATTCTCATCCTTTACCAAAACATTCAAATGGTTTACTTGCTTATTCCTATAGTTTACCAAATTATTCCTGCAATTTACTCGAGAAAGATGAAAGTGAATTCATTTGGGTTACCAGAATTTGGATTACCAAGCCCTACAATATGTATAAAATAGTAACAGCAATCAACAAAACAGCTTATGTCATTTATGTAGACAATGAACATCACTGGTGCAAGAACTGAACCCTATGGTACCCCACTAGTGAGATTTCTCCAGTCTGATACATTCCCTCTGATAACTGCCTTCATTTTCTGTCATTTTCATCTATGTTAGCAGCCTCCCTGTATGTTTCAGTTTTCAGAACAACCTCCTGTGTGGGACTGCCAAAAGCCTTTTTCTAGGTCCAGATAAATGTAGTCAACACAACCCTCTGTTTCCTGTCAAATCTCTGTGACTATCAAAGAAACTAAGTAGACGTTACAAAGGATCTTCCAGATTGAAAACCATATTGTCTGTTACATAATTTTTTCTGCTCCATTGGGTATTCTACCCATTTGATTTAAATTATTTTTCCAATAATTTGACTACTACACTAGTCAATGATAAAAGTCTTCCCTACTGCCACTTTTGTACACTGGAACTATGTTAGCCTTTTACGATATATCTACCAAGACTCCTGTACAGAGATGACTGAGAAAGCAAATGAAATGGAATGCTGAGCTCAGGTATTCATTCCCAAGGTGAAACCTGGTGTGAGTGTGTGTGTGTGTGTGTGTGTGTGCACGTGCATGTTGAAAAAGCCCATAGTCATGCTGGCATCAGTGAGAACAGAATTCAGGATGGAATGGAGGGAGGAAATACATTTGAGTGGGAGCACACAGTATCAAACTCTCAATTTTCGAACCAAAATGTTAACCTAGGATTTCTTTGCTCTATCCTACACAGAAAATGGTGACTGCATGACAATTGCATATTGTGATGTCTTTTTTGAAACTGCACCTTCTTGCAAGTACACACACTATTGGTCATGATAGTGTTTGAACTTGCCTAATTGTGCTTGATGTGAGGAAAAACCACCTTTGACTGCTCCTGGTAAGATAATTGTCAATTTGATGCAGTACATTACTATGCAATTTTTTTTATATTTTACTGAATTATAATTTTTTTTTTATATAACCTTTTTCAAAATAATGTATAAATAAAAGCTTGTATATGCAATGTAGGTGGTGGTTTAAGCCTATTCATAACTGTGCATAAAAAAAATAAGGTATTCTATTGGAAATACCTAATCTCACTAGCTAGTGAACAGCTTACCTCTGAGATCAAGGATATTTCACTGCAGTGATCCAAGGAGAAATCTGTGACAATATTTGAAGACACTGGAGGTGGGACCGTCTCCGAGTCCTTGCTGCTAACACAACCCAACTCCAGAGGTATCAAGCTACCGATTTCCCTTAATTTTTCAATGTGCCTTTTGGATACTGCTATGCTATGAAGATCAACGTTTTCTCTCTTCTCCCTCTGCACTTTATATTTTTCTCCACTCACTTCAATTGTATCTTTTTCGGAATCTGGATTTGTTTTTTCAAAGTCCCACTTTATTTCACCGCTATTACTCTTGTGCACGTTATCTGAAGATACTAATAAAACCTTTGGTGAACACAAAGCCCTCTCGACCGAAGCTGGGTTTGAATAAGACGAAGTGCCGACTTTAAGACAACTGAATTTTGAGTCTGTAGATTCCTTGTTAACTAAGGATGATTCTGAAGATGCACTTATTTTAGGATCTTCAGTCTTCTCTGAAGACAATACTTCAATAATTGGATAAGTTGTGGATTCTGTACAAACAACTGGCAAGACTTCAGCCTTTGTAATTTCTGTGCTATCAACCGAGAGACCTATGTTCGGGGCTCCTGTACCCCCAAACGAAGTAACTGCTGTCTGTGTAACAGTTGTGAATATTTCAGACTTTGCAGCAGTATTAACACTCAACAAATTTGTGTGTGTGTTTGTTGTGCTAACAATTGGTAACACGTCTGTCTTTGTGGCTTCTGGTCCAAGCGAACAGATTTGTGTGTTAATAACAGGACACGCTGTTTTTTTTGAGAAAGTTGTGCTACCAACTAAACCAAATTCTACCTTTGTAGTCCCTTCCCTCTTAATGTTGTCAGCTCCTATTCTTGAGGTCACTGCATCTAAATGCTGATATGTGTCAGTCTCAGCAGTTCCTATTTGTAACTGTTTTCTGGATTCAGACTTTACAAAAGAATTGTCTTCAGAGTTAGTTGCTGCAGCACTGACAACAGGATGAGCTTCTGACTTGTCTGTGACTGCTGTATTAGCAAATGAATCTGTATCTGCTGGACTTACAACTGGTTGAATACTACTTTTGGTGTCACTCTGAACTACCTCAGTTTTTAAATGTTTTGCAGTTGCTATCCTTACCAGCGAGTGTGTTTCAGTCGTACTAACTGTACCACACACAGCAGAATTAGTTTCTGACTGAACTGTGGTTGGTTCACTTGAAACAAGGTTGATCTCGGTACTTGTTGCAGATTTACTAACAGGACAAATTATTTTTTGTTTTGTTGTGGAATTATGAACATGACAATTCTTCTCTTTTGCAGATGCTGAGCTATCAGCACAGTAAGCTACTTCTTTTAGAGTCTCTAAACTACAAGGGCTAATGCTCTTTGTGGATCGGAGATTGTCAACAAGCTGAACTTTTTCTTCTGTTGGTGTGCAGTCTAGAGTCGGGCTTTGGTTTTTGTAGTTTGTAACAGTTTCACTTGAAAGAGGAATTGAGCTTTTAAGGGGTGCAGACTTTCCACCTGGTATTTCCCAAAATCTACTGATTGAAGATTTGTGTTTACCTTCCTGTTCAATAAAGTTCTCTGTATTCTTGGAACCTGAAAATTTATCAACAGTTTTAAACTTAAATTTTTCAGTAACCACTTCCTCCTTTGTATGGGGTGCACTTGTTAAGCCTTGAGAGTTGCTATGAATCAATTTTAACTCGCTTTCCGCACTTTCCAGGTAAATCTCACCCGGGAGTAAAGTATTTTTAGTCAGGTTAATGTAGGTGCTTTTATTTAATTCTCTATCCTGAGTTATGCTATTACTGAATGACATAGAACATCCTGGTCCATCAGACTTGTATGTTGCTATAGTATCAAATTTACTAGAATCCTTTTCTTTAACACAATGCTTTTCTGAATCTGCACGTTTTCTCCCTGTTTCTATAACTAAGCTGTCTTGACAAGCTGTGATTTTCTCGTCAGAACTGCCTACACTTCCATCTATGATAGAAGAAAATACTTCCTTATTAGGAAGAGTAGCAATATAACCAGAGTTTCCTAAACACCCAACTTTTGTCTGATGGATAGTCGATAATTCTTTAGTTTTTCTTGGACTAGCTTCCAATTCCTCGAAAACTGACTTTTCTGATACACCTGTTTTAGTTTCTTGAACAGTGTCTGAAGTCTTGTAACAAGTATTACTCAAATGAGTTTGATCTTGAAATTTTTGGTCAAGGTTGACCAAGCTTTCAAGTTTCTGTTTGCTGATTAGAGGAGAGACTTGTTCTTGACTTATATCAAGGTGAGGAGATTTATTAACTGTACTTCTAAATTCAAATATTGGATTACAATTTCCAAATGATTTTGATTCTTGAGTAGACTTACACACTGAGTTTGACTGAATTACACATGGGGGGGAAGTTATATGTGAACTTTGAACACAAGGTGTCAATTCTGCAGAAAAGCTCTTATTAGAGACAGTACCAACTTCTTGAATCACTTGAGGCTCTTTTTCACTTAATATAAAAGATTCACTCGCTTTAGTAGTAGCGTTATCTTCACTACGAAGAGGGTTACTTATAACAGACTCCTTACAAAGTGTATGATGCTCCTTTATTTCTGACCCACAAGAATAATCTGCCTTAGTGTTTTTACTTACACTTTTATCACCTTCCTTATCAAAACTTTCAACTTTAATACTGTCAACACTTTCTTTCGCTTCCACTAAAGGTTCTACTCTGGGTGTAAATTTTGATGCATTTGATTGTGATATAGAGTGAATGTCAAGTTTAGTTTCTTTTGTTCTTGCTTCAGCAGCACCTTCTAAAACAAACTCTACCTCAGATCTAGATTCAGCTGGTTTGTTTTCAGAGTCAAAAGAAGACTTTAATTTACAAGCGTGTTCAGTTACCCTCGAATCTGAAGTCGATTGATGTTTAGCATTAAATACTTTTTTTTGTGAGGAAGCCTCTAGATTACAGTTTATTTCAGCTGATTTTAACTTTGATCTGTCTGTTCTCAATTCACTATATTTTAATTCTAAAACTGACTTGGCTTTACAAGTAATACCAACACCTTTTGAATCTACACCAGATTCTTCCTTCTTTGTTAAGTTATCTTTGTTCTCTGGTACACCTGATGATGCTTCAGAATAATACCCTGCTTCACTTCTTGCTACAGATTCTGTTGCAAAACCTGTTTCCTTCTTTAATAGCACAACAGATGCGTTGTGTAAAATTGGTTCTCCCTCACTTCCTGAGGAAACTGAAGGAACAAATTGGTGCTCTAAGACGAGCTTTTCCAAGTTTATTGAATTGTCAGACTTGTGGTCTGAAGCTGAGCTTTCCTGGCCTCTTAATGCAACAAGTTTAATATCAGGATAGGGTATTTCCTCACTTACTGATAAACCTGCTCTTGTAATTTCTACAGTAGATTTCTCATCACTTCTTAATGCAACAGGTTTGTCATACAAGAGAAGCTCATCCTTCGTACTGGTTTGTTTAGGGTTTGCTTCAGAGTTGTCGTTTTCCTCGCTCAATAAAACGGGTTCAGTTTCAGGAGCAAATATTTCCTCGATTAATTTATCAAACTTGGCATTAAAAGAATCGTCTTTTTGTGATGCAGAAATTTCATGAGCTGAGAAAGGCTTTTTATCACTTTTGGATTTATGCTTTTTACCATCTAATGTTAAATCTTCCTCACTTAATTTAATACGTTTATTGCCAGAGTTATATTTTTCTTCACTTGATGAAACTTTTCTAGTTTCTGGAACTGAAATTACCACACTTAATTGAAAAGGTTTAGCATCTTGAGAAAAACTTTCCTTCCTTAGTCCAATAGATTCAATACCTGGCTCAAACTTTTCCTTGCTACCTGACTCGTCAGAGATCCTATCTGGAGTAGAATTTTCCCCACTTTTGGATATAACAGCAGGTTCAGTACATGGATCAGATTTTATCCAGCTGCATAGTTTGTCAGGTTCTCTGTCAGCATAATTTTCTACACTTCTTAATGAAACGGGTTTACTGCAGGAATCAACTTTTTCCTCACGTACTGCGACAGGTTTACTGTCTCGACTAGTTTTGTCCTCACTTACTGTGACAACAGGAATAATCTCAGAATCAACTTTTTCCTCACTTACTGTAACAGGTTTAGTGTCTGAATCACCTGTTTCCTCACTTACTGTTACAGGTTTAGTGACTGGATCACCTGTTTCCTCGCTTACTGTAACAGGTTCAGTGTCTGGATCACCTGTTTCCTCACTTACTGTTACAGGTTTAGTGACTGGATCACCTGTTTCCTCACTTACTGTAACAGGTTCTGTGTCTTGATCAGCTGTTTCCTTACTTACTGTAACAGGTTCTGTGTCTGGATCAGCTGTTTCCTCACTTACTGCAACAGGTTCTGTGTCTAGAACAGCTGTTTCCTCACTTACTGCAACAGGTTTAGTGACTGGACCACCTGTTTCCTCACTTACTGTAACAGGTTCTGTGTCTTGATCAGCTGTTTCCTCACTTACAGTAACAGGCTCTGTGTCTAGATCAGCTGTTTCCTCACTTACTGCAACAGGTTTAGTGACTGGACCACCTGTTTCCTCACTTACTGTAACAGGTTCTGTGTCTGGATCAGCTGTTTCCTCACTTACTGCAACAGGCTCTGTGTCTGGATCAGCTGTTTCCTCACTTACTGCAACAGGTTCTGTGTCTGGATCAGCTGTTTCCTCACTTACTGTAACAGGTACAGTGTCTGGAGCACCTGTTTCCTCACTGACTGAAACAGGTACAGTTTCTGGAGCACCTGTTTCCTCACTTACTGTAACAGGTACAGTGTCTGGATCACCTGTTTCCTCACTAACTGCAACAGGTTCAGTGTCTGGATCAACTGTTTCCTCACTAACTGCAACAGGTTCAGTGTTTGGATCAACTGTTTCCTCACTAACTGCAACAGGTTCAGTGTCTGTATCAGCTGTTTCTTCACTTACTGCAACAGGTTCTGTGTCTGGATCAGCTGTTTCTTCACTTACTGCAACAGGTTCTGTGTCTGGATCAGCTGTTTCTTCACTTACTGCAACAGGTTCTGTGTCTGGATCAGTTGTTTCCTCACTAACTGCAACAGGTTCTGTGACTGGATCAGCTGTTTCTTCACTTACTGCAACAGGTTTTGTGTCTGGATCAGCTGCTTCTTCACTTACTGCAACAGGTTCTGTGTCTGGATCCGCTGTTTCTTCACTTACTGCAACAGGTTCTGTGACTGGATCAGCTGTTTCTTCACTAACTGCAACAGGTTCTGTGTCTGGATCAGCTGTTTCTTCACTAACTGCAACAGGTTCTGTGTCTGGATCAGCTGTTTCCTCACTAACTGCAACAGGTTCTGTGTCTGGATCAGCTGTTTCTTCACTTGCTGCAACAGGTTCTGTGTCTGGATCAGCTGTTTCTTCACTTGCTGCAACAGGTTCTGTGACTGGATCAGCTGTTTCTTCACTAACTGCAACAGGTTCTGTGTCTGGATCAGCTGTTTCCTCACTAACTGCAACAGGTTCTGTGACAGGATCAGCTGTTTCTTCACTTACTGCAACAGGTTCAGTGTCTGGATCAGCTGTTTTTTCACTTACTGCAACAGGTTCTGTGTCTGGATCACCTGTTTCCTCACTAACTTCAACAAGTTCTGTGTCTGGATCAGCTGTTTCTTCACTTACTGCAACAGGTTCTGTGACTGGATCAGCTGTTTCTTCACTTACTGCAACAGGTTCTGTGACTGGATCAGCTGTTTCTTCACTTACTGCAACAGGTTCTGTGTCTGGATCAGCTGTTTCCTCACTTACTGCAACAGGTTCTGTGTCTGGATCAGCTGTTTCTTCACTTACTGCAACAGGTTCTGTGACTGGATCAGCTGTTTCTTCACTTACTGCAACAGGTTCTGTGTCTGGATCAGCTGTTTCCTCCCTTACTGCAACAGGTTCTGTGTCTGGATCAGCTGTTTCTTCACTTACTGCAACAGGTTCTGTGACTGGATCAGCTGTTTCTTCACTTATTGCAACAGGTTCTGTGTCTGGATCAGCTGTTTCCTCCCTTACTGCAACAGGTTCTGTGACTGGATCAGCTGTTTCTTCACTTACTGCAACAGGTTCTGTGACTGGATCAGCTGTTTCTTCACTTACTGCAACAGGTTCTGTGACTGGATCCGCTGTTTCCTCGCTTTCTGCAACAGGTTCTGTGTCTGGATCGCCTGTTTCCTCACTTACTGTAACAGGTTCTGTCTCTGGAGCACCTGTTTCCTCACTTACTGCAACAGGTTCTGTGACTGGATCAGCTGTTTCTTCACTTACTGCAACAGGTTCAGTGTCTGGAACAGCTGTTTCCTCACTCACTGCAACAGGTTCTGTTTCTGGATCAGCTGTTTCCTCACTTACTGCAACAGGTTCTGTTTCTGGATCAGATGTTTCCTCACTTACTGCAACAGGTGCTGTGTCTGGATCAGCTGTTTCCTCCCTTACTGTAGCAGGTTCAGTGTCTGGATCACCTGTTTCTTCACCTACTGTAATAGGTTCAGTGTCTGGATCACCTGTTTCCTCACTTACTGCAACAGGTTCAGTGTCTGGATCACCAGTTTCTTCACTTACTGTATCAGGTTCAGTGTCTGGATCACTTGTTTCCTCACTTACTGCAACAGGTTCAGTGTCTGGATCACCTGTTTCCTCACTTACTGTAAGAGGTTTAGTGTCTGGATCAGCTGTTTCCTCCCTTACTGTAACAGGTTCAGTGTCTGGATCACTTGTTTCCTCACTTACTGCAACAGGTTCAGTGTCTGGATCACCTGTTTCCTCCCTTACTGTAACAGGTTCTGTGTCTGGATCAGCTGTGTCCTCCCTTACTGTAACAGGTTCTGTGACTGGATGAGCTGTTTCTTCACTAACTGCAACAGGTTCTGTGTCTGGATCAGCTGTTTCCTCACTTACTGCAACAGGTACAGTGTCTGGATCACCTGTTTCCTCACTTACTGCAACAGATTCAGTGTCTGGATCAGCTGTTTCCTCACTTACTGCAACAGGTACAGTGTCTGGATCACCTGTTTCCTCACTTACTGCAACAGATTCAGTGTCTGGATCAGCTGTTTCCTCACTTACTGCAACAGGTTCAGTGTCTGGATCACCTGTTTCTTCACTAACTGCAACAGGTTCTGTGACTGGATCAGTTGTTTCCTCACTTACTGCAACAGGTTTAGTGTCTGGATCAGTTGTTTCCTCACTTACTGAAACAGGTTTAGTGTCTGGATCAGTTGTTTCCTCACTTACTGCAACAGGCTCAGTGTCTGGATCAGTTGTTTCCTCACTTACTGCAACAGGTTTAGTGTCTGGATCAGCTGTTTCCTCGCTTACTGCAACAGGTTTAGTGTCTGGATCAGCTGTTTCCTCACTTACTGCAACAGGTACAGTGTCTGGATCACCTGTTTCCTCACTAACTGCAACAGATTCAGTGTCTGGATCAGCTGTTTCCTCACTTACTGCAACAGGTTCAGTGTCTGGATCAGCTGTTTCCTCACTTACTGCAACAGGTTCTGTGACTGGATCAGCTGTTTCCTCACTTACTGCAACAGGTGCTGTGACTGGATCAGCTGTTTCCTCACTTACTGCAACAGGTGCTGTGACTGGATCAGCTGTTTCCTCACTTACTGCAACAGGTGCTGTGACTGGATCAGCTGTTTCCTCACTTACTGCAACAGGTGCTGTGTCTGGATCAGCTGTTTCCTCACTTACTGCAACAGGCTCAGTGTCTGGAGCAGGTATAGTATCTGGCCCAGCTTTTTCAACAATTAATGTAACAGGAACAGTGTCTGGATCAGCTCTTTCCTCACTACTTGACTGACTGGGTTCCCTGTATATTGTATAATTCTGTTCACTTCTTGTAAGAGATGCAGTGTTTGAAGTAGATCTTTCCTCCCTTAATATTAAATGTTTTATATCTTGATTAGATTTTTGATCACTTAATATAAAAGGCTTAGTATCTGGATCACAGTTTTCGTTACTATTTGAATGATCTACTTCCTCTTCTACTACTTCCCTTTCTACTTTCTCACTAGCATATGTAACAAGTACAGTATCTAAAGCAGATTTGTCGTCATTGAATATGAAAGGCTCAGTATCTGGAGAAATTCTTTTACTCCTATATTCGGGTTTCTCTCTCTCTACAGAATTTTCATCGCTTTCTACTGCAACAGTTATAGAGTCGGGATCAGATTTTTTCTCGCTCAACACAACAGAATTAGTGCATGAATCATATGTTCTCTCACTACTTGATTGATAAGACTCCTTGTCTGAAGTAAAGTTTTCCTCAGTGTTTATTACAAGAGATTTAGCATTTGGAGCAAATTTTTCCTCTTTACATTGATCTACTTCAGGGTTTCTGGAATTTTCCTCACTTTTTACTGTAAGAAATTCAGTGTCTGTAGCAGATTTCTTTTCACCTAATTCAAAAGGTGCAGTGTCGGAATAAAATTTATTCTCACCCGACGAAACAGATTTTGTGTATGGCTCATATGTTTTCTCTCCAATTGATTTATCAAGAACCCTGTCTATTGAAAACTTTTCACTTTTCCTTGACTGAACTGGTTCAGGGTCTTCCAATACTGGTGTTGTTTTGCTTGTCGATGAAATAGGTTTAGTTTCGGGAGAAAATTTATTCACACTTCTGGATTCAACAAATTTTAAGTCGACTAGAGATGATGTCTCCTCACTTTGAAATGTAGGTTTTTGGATAGATAAACACTTTTCTTCATTCACCGTAGAAGAGTTTGTGTCTGACACAGATTTGCCCTCACTTGTTAGAAGAGGCAATACAGATGAAACAGACTTTTCTTCATTTTTCCTAACAACAATTTTTGTTTCCGAAATAAATTTGTCCCCACCACTTACAACGGTATAATTTAATTTGAAAGCTGAATTTAATTCTCTTCCATCTGAAGCAACTTTAATATTAGATATAAGACCTTCGTTGTTACTGAAAATATTAGAGTCTGTGAGTAGTGAAAATTCTTCCTTATTTGATATGGGATTATTCACTTCTAAATCTGATAATTTTTGTGTACAAATCTCTGTCTGACTATTTAATGTTTGAATACTGGAATAATCATTAGATTTCACTTCACTATAAGGAACAGAAAACTTTGGTTCCTGGCTGCTTTTTAGACAAATCAGATCACTTGTTTCATTCTCTGGTTTAAATGAATCTGTCGGTTCAACAGAAGCAACTTGCTCTTCAGGGAAGTTCGTTCTTTCTGTATGATCTTCAGATTTTGCCTCTTCTACTAATATATCTGAACCTAAAGATTCTGAATTATCTTTATTTCTCAGATTTGTTTGCCAATCTTGGGCCTCTTCCTTGGTAAAAATAAAATCTTGGGATGGTTCTATAACTTCCTTATTACTTGTAATATGTCTATTTTCAGCAAACTGTAATTCAGTTCCTCTTCCTTTACTTACAGAGCTTTGAGTATGCAAGATACTTAAGTTGTGAGCATTCTGTTCACATTCAAGTTCTTTTGACACTGAAGATTCTTGTGATACTTTGTCTTGATTTGCAAAGGAAGATACTATTGTGCAACTTCCTGAAACTTCCTTCAATCCTTGCAAATCAGCATTTAATTCTACACTTAACTGTCTTTCAACAGGAGAATCCTTTTCAACATTACTTTTTTCAGACCTCACAATTTCTAAATGAGAAATCTCATTAGAATGTTCTGATTGTTTGCCAGTTTCACTTCTTAATTCTTTGAGGGCTTCTTTAGAAGGTTCCTTTGTGTTATCTCCTTTTTTCTGAGCAGTATCTAGTAACTTTTCCCAAATTTTAGTCTTCAATGGGCCAGTTGGTATGCTAGATGCTTTGCGTAATGGGTTGATAGGTGGAGCATGTGGCACCAATTCATTTTTTGGTGTGTTTTTCTTACTTATTATCTCTCCACTTGGAGACCAAAGAACTTCGTCTATGCTCTTTATACCCGAATCCCTGTCACCACAGGTACGTTTCTTTATGTGGCTGTCTGGAAGTGTTTTTCTACTATGAGATTTGTTTGATGGATCATCAGTTTCAAAACTCTCAAATTTGGCATCAACTGATGTATATGCAACTGGTGACACAAGACCACTAAGATTTACGGAAGATGGGCTGCAGGTGGTTTCACATGTTGCGTTACCAGGTGGTAAAAATGTTGATTTTATTTGGGCTGATGCAAAGAGAATGCTGGATTTGTCTGTGCTTGCTATTAGCCCCTTTGACTGTCTATTGGTATCACAATGATTTTCAGATACTGAACTTCCTTCAGCAATATATTTTACAGACTGAACCTCCTTTTGAACACAGGTCTCCTCCTTATCCAAGTATCTACTGGCATTCTTTAAACTATTATCTACATTACCAATAAAAGTACTTTTAGAGTCATCATTTGCAACTAATTGTTTTTTGGGAAATTCTTCTGTTTGTTTTTTACATATATTCACACCTTTCGAACACTGTTCTATAGTAAGCTTTATTTTGTGAGTTTCTGTGTGTTGGTTCAAATGTTCACTGTAGTTTGGTATATCCTGCTGTATAGTACTTGCAACCAATGTCCTTTCACTAGTCACACTTTCCTCTAATTTAGGGATTTTATCTCGATCATTTATATATGTTTCTTTTCTTTCACCTGCTACCTCGGAATCAGGTAAGTGTGCTCTCACTCTCTCAATAGTATGTTCCTCACCTATCTGTGGAATCTGCTTGAAGTCTTTAGAGATTAAAACAATATTTTCTTTGGTAATTTGTGAATCAGACTGGGGTTCACTTTGATATCTTTTCAATGTGACAATAGGTTGTAAACTGGCAGAGTTTGGTTCCTGCAATTGTAAACTCTCCTCAGGGAGCCGATTCTCACGCTTATTCAGGGAAGTCCCAAGTCCTGACACCGATGGAATGACTTTTACCAATAACTTTCTATTACTTGAATCATCAATACTTTCACTCACTAATGTCTTACACAGTTTCTGGTGACTACCAGAGGCACTGTTATCACTACTAGACTGTAAGCTCACTTCAGGTAGGCCTATACCAGATTCATGTGGTTGATCATTTACAGGTTTTTTATTATAATTATTTATATGTCTACACTTAGTATCAATAAGAAGAGATAATTCACTCTTATCACTATTATAACTTTCAATCTTTTTCTTTGGTTTCTCTTCAACAGGAATAGGCACAGGGTCAGGTAACTTAATCTTAAGAGACGGCACTCGGTCTTTGAGATCACTGTGTGGGGAACCACTAATAGGGCTAGCTTGGTAATCTGGGTCCTCGTGGCCTTGAGAGTGTCTGCCAGGCCGTTTTCGATAGCGTCGTGATGGTTGGTGACGTTGTTCCTCCTCCGATTCCTCCTCTTCCTCTGAATCCTCAAGCGATACTCTACTCAAAACTCGAGCAGCACGAGCAGAGCTTCTGCTTGGTCTGCAGCAGTTTGAGGAGGTCGAGGGTGTGTCTGGACTAGGTACTGTTGATGTCTCACTCTTCAACTTCTTAACCTGAAGGAACAAAGTTGCAATCAAATGCCCCTTCTTACTTTTCAGGAATAAGATCACTGTTATTACGGCATACTATAACCACCTTGAAATTATTTCATCGAGGCAAGAAAAAAAAAAAAAGTTATGTCAGACTTAATTATGTGACCAACCCAACTATACAGCACAAAATGTAAATATAATTAATATCACAAACAGCAGAACAAACGTTTCTATCTTCCAATAATAATACACCATAATAACTGATATAGTTCAATTGCATTAGGGCAATCAACAAAGGTATCCACAGACTGGCATATCTCAGAACAAAACCAGAGTGAGGTAAGGAAAACAAGAGGTGCAAGGTGTATAAACGTGCTTGCCTAAAATGACTAAAGGGATAACGAGATACCCCACCTACTATCCTTGTTTCACCAGTTAGATTTAAGCTTAATTTTCTCAATTTTGAATGTTATGTCATATATACCCATAAAGTTGTGGATTGATGTGGTTTCCATGACTTCTCCTTTCAGTGCATTTCACCTGTTGACCACCTGTATATGTGAGAACTTCCCTAGATGATAATGTGTGTGTTGATGAACTGTAAGTGATGATGGTACTGTAAATGTGGGTGGTACTGAAAGTGGTGATGGTACTGTAAATATGGGTTATATTCTATGTGGTGATGGTACCAGTATGTGGTAGTTGTCCTGCATGTATTTACCTAACATTGACTATGCCAATAACAATGATTTACTGTACTACCAGAAATTTTAACTAAATATCCCCAATTTGCTAACTGTAGGAAGTAAATGCGGGCGACTGTAACCTTTCCACCATCGCCCACTGGATGGCGAGTTGTATTCATGATAAGAAAATAAAATTATGAAACTAGCTCACTGCATATGTTAGTTCCTTAGTTTACACTGTACAGTACTAGTGGTTATTCTCGAACCCCCGTTATCATAATATTTCACTAAAAATTACGTAACTAGCTTATCAAAACTGTAACTTGCTATCTAAATGAATTTTAGGATTCAGTTCCAGAGCCCATTATGTGCCCTAACCTCTTCCGTTACTGCCCAAAGGATGGGTATGGGGTGCATAATAAATGAACTAAATTTAATTTAGTGAACTGTTTCAATTAGTAGCCTTCTTATACCCGATGTAATATTTTATCTTTTGTGTCATTCAAATGCTCTGTCATATTTGGCCCCAAAATTGTGGACGAGGTGGTTTTCACAATGACGACTTTCAGTGCATTCCACTTGCTGACCACCCATAAAAGATACGAGCACTTCCTCAAATTGGTTTACATGTATTTCCAGCATCTACCCATGTCTTTTTGTCATATTTTCTGTCAAATACAGTGAGTCCGTCCTTGCTCGTCTTGTGTTATTCCCCTCAGTATCTTTTATGTAGTGATAATAACACCTCTGTTACTTCTTTCCTATAAACTTGCAGGACTTGGTTCCCTTTTACCTGTAGTTCTAGTCCTCTTAATTCTCACACTGGCTTTACTGCAAACCTCTGTGCATTTTAAGTTTTAGTTTTGTGCTTCATTAGGCTATATAAATTACCCTATATAAAGGGAGCCGGTCGGCCGAGCGGACAGCACGCTGGACTTGTGATCCTGTGGTCCTGGGTTCGATCCCAGGCGCCGGCGAGAAACAATGGGCAGAGTTTCTTTCACCCTATGCCCCTGTTACCTAGCAGTAAAATAGGTACCTGGGTGTTAGTCAGCTGTCACGGGCTGCTTCCTAGGGGTGGAGGCCTGGTCGAGGACCGGGCCTCTGGGACACTAAAAGCCCTGAAATCATCGAGATAACCTCAAGATAACCACTATACCATGAAATAGTAGTTTTTTTTTTAACTGTAGTTTTAGTGCTCGCTAGCTTCCTATATAATGCCAATGTTACCCTATTTATGCGAGACTGGTGTTAGCCTATTCCCTTATGGAGTTTATTTCCTCTCGACTCCGATCTCCCTCTCCCACTCTCATTAACATTACTAGGGTTAAACAATGATTTGTTCTATTTTCTGTTCTCCTTGCACTATTGTACAGCACTTGAGAGTTTCAGTTCCCAAATGTTCTTTTTACAATTTTGGTCTAACTACCTGCACGGTGCACATCATATATATTCTTTTTAAAAGTACCGCGTAAGATTTAGAGTCCCACGGATACACGGGGTTCACATCAGTAAACTGGGGACTCCAGTAAACAGATGCCATTTAAAAACAAATCATGGGTACCATTCCCAGGTGTGAAGGCCTCAGTATTGAGTGAGCTAACAGCACTGCTGTTCAGTGTCTGGGATACTCCCGGACGCAGGTTCGAATCCTCGTCATGGCCCTTGTGGATTTGTTCATGTATGTATGTATAATGTGTGTGAACACATGATCAAAGTAATTGAATCACCAATATGAACACCATTTTTTGGAGTAAAGCAATGGTTCACACATTTTGTTACATAAAAATATCACTGAAAAAAAAATAAAAAATAAAATAGAGAAATTATAAATCGGAGACATTGAAATAATTAGGTAATAATATCTTTGTTGCAACTCTCGCCTGATGGCTCAGTTGGAGGAGACCGGCGCTGGACGTGCGCTCTTTCAGCACCTGTATCTTGTCAGACGTCTTCACCCTATCATGGTCAAAATATGTTATCTACGAATGTTGTTTTTTCCCCCGTGATCAGGGAACATATTTTACAAATCTTAGCATATATAAAAAAAAAAATTCTTGCGCACAACAATGTTGTCTGGTATTAACCCTCAGGCTGCTCAGCTATTACAACAGTTTTACATTCTTGTAAAGCCACTAGCACACACTGCGTTTCAGCCATGTCCTCAATCCCAATTTCCCCGGAATACGACCCCGCCGAATCGTTAAACAACCAGGTACCTATTTACTGCTGGGTGAACAGAGGCTACAGTTAAGGATTGGCGCCCGGCCAGGATTCGAACCCAGGCCAAAGCATTCGCGAAACGCCAGGAGTGTGTTACCACTGTGCCACAGGAACTGCTATTAATAGCCTACACCACCACCAGGCACAAGAAATAAAGCTATTTTTTTCTTAAAAAAGTGTTCATTTGTGTCCCCGGACAAAAAAATCTTAGGCGACATATTTTGGCTGCAATAAGGCAAGGAAGTCTGGCAAAATTGAGGCGTTGACAGATTAAGCATCAGAGGCGGTCAGCTCAACCCGCGCTATCAGGCGGGAGTCACCACAAAGTTATTACATCTACCTAATTATTTCAATGTCTCTGATTTTTTGCAGTAATATTATTAAATAGTGTGTAGTGCGATACATTGATATAATAAAAGGGGTGACTCCTCGCTATACTCAAAAGTATTTGTGTGCATATTAGTGATTCAATTATGGTGTTCATAAAACAATAAACAAACAGTTTTGCTGTAATTACACTATATACACATTATATATAAGTATCTGCATGTTTTGTTCACCATAACAAACCACTAGTTGGTATGGCGAGTCCAAACAACAAGAATGGCCGCCACACACCACCGAACAGATGGTACCTCCCTCCATCCTTCAACACCTCACTCACCAAAATTCCTCCTCCCACCATACTGTTTTTGCTGTTATTACACTGTATACAGACATTATATATAAGTATCTACATGTTTTGTTCACCATAACTGTACAACTAAGCTGGTATGATGTCCAAACAGTGAAAACACAAAACTGCAATTCATGTGACACAGCAGCTAGCAGACGACAGCACATCACTCCCTTCCTCACCAACTACTCCCTCGTCAAAATGGCTCCTCGCAACATACTCCTTTTACTGTTATTACAATATATACACACAATATATACAAGTATCTACATTTGTGTGTTCACCACAGGGAACCACTAAGCTGGTAGGGTAAGTCCAGACAATAACAGGTTGCTATACAGTACAGAGTCAGCAGATGACAACACGTCCCTCCCTTACCAAGATTATTCCTCCCACCATATTCTTTGTGCTGTTATTACACTATATACACACCTTATACACACCTCTCGGACGTAAGTTCGAACCTTCGTCACAGCCCTTGGGAATTGTTCACTTTAAGGTTTTGTTCATCATAACTGTACAACTAAGCTGGTATGACTGTACAACTAAGCTGGTATGATGTCAAAACAACATAGTAGCTACCCTACACAGCATAATAAGTTTCACCAGCCAGCAGACGACGCCACCTCCCTCACCAAAATGTCTCCTCTCAACACACTCCTTTTGCTGTTATTACACTATATATACACGTTATATACAAGTATCTACATTTGTGTTCATCATAGTGAACCACTAAGCAGGTATGGTGAGTCCAGACAATAATAGATTGCCACAGAGTCAGCAAACGACGCTACCTCCCTCACCAAGAACATTCCTCCAACCATACTACGCACAGCGCTAATTATCACCACAATCCTGCTATTATCAGAATCCTGGTAATTTTGATCACAGTCAGGGGTCTTCTGTAATGCTATCAATCGCTAAATAATAGCAGTCACATATGGATTTTGACATTTTTAGAAAATGCTGTTGTCACAAGCTGAACAACAGTGCTGTTAGCTCATGCTGCGTGCACAAGCCTTGATTGCTCACTCGGTACCGAGGCTCTCATACCTGGGAATATTATCTACAATTTTTGTTTTTAAATGGTGTCTGTTTACTAGAGCCCTGAGGAAGCTGATGTGAATCCCATGTAGCAGCGAGACATTTAAATCGTGCACAGCCCCCTTAATTGTATATATATGACATGCACATTTCAGTGACATTTACTCAAATTGCATACAGTACAGTATACAATTTGCACAGTTTGAGGGTTAATAGCTGCACCACCCAGAGATTAAAGATCAATTTGATCGAGTCTGAACCCCCCCCCCCCCAGCCTACACAAACGCTACGTTTCCATGGTTGTCCCTTTTGTCCGAATTTTAGTTTGAATGCAGACAGCCACATGCTTTCTGAATCCCTTGGAACTGAGACTAAACGGATAACCTGTTGTGTTTGGTTAAGTGATTCGTCTTCCTGAAAAGCTAGGGATAAACGTTGACAATATCGTTGCTGAAATTTTACAGTATTTTATTTGTACTGACCAATATGAGAAGTTCTGATCCACTTATTAACTTAAAAGATTATAGTTGATGGAGCTTTGTTATTTAGATAGCAAAAGTGGAGGTGGAGGCTGATCGTGTTGGGATGACTGAAGTGGAGATTAATGGAGATGAGGTAACCTCAGCAGAGTGCCATTCACCATGTACTCTAATGTACTTAAATGCAATGGCAGAGTTTAAAGCTTCCAAGCCATCCATGAACAATGTTCGTGGCACTGTATATGATCCCTGGGCAAACTAGTTCCATTTTCATTGCACATTTTTATTCAGACTGCTTGCCCCACGAATTATTCAAACTTTTTTATCCAAACCAACTCAAATTGGATAACAGGTACCTGTATTTTTAAAACGAGTTCATAAAGCACGTGGCCAACTGTATCTTGAAATTAATAAACTATATGAAGTTCATTTCCCATTGTTATTATCTTTGCTGAGAGTGCACTGTTCCCCATCTGTTTATAACATCTCCTGTTCATTTTCTCACTTGCTGGCCTTGGGGTATCTACATAACTTTGTTTTCTCTAAGCTGTTCCTAATGCTGCACCTATATACTTCCTTCACGACTGGCACAGGTACAACAGATTAGCTAGATATATACCTACCACTAAGGCACCCAACCTTTACCAATCCCCACAGAAAGTCATGGATGCAAGTATTAAGTCGCCACTGTTGCTGTCTTACCTCTCTGGATGAAAGGCATCCAACAGTGATGACCCAAAAATACTCTGAAGAGAAAATTTTCACCTATTTACCAATCAATATAAAATATAAAATAAATACAGTAAATAAATGTGTGCCTGTAATTACCTAAGTGGAATTACCTTAATGTAGTTACAGGATGAGAGCTACGCTTGTGGTGTCATACTATGCTGGTGGTGGTGGTGGTGGTAGTGGTGGTTTGTGTGGTTGGGGTGGGGGTCTGTGGTAGGGGGGGTCTGTGGTAGGGGGGGTCTGTGGTGGGGGGGGGGGTCTGTGGTAGGGGGGGTCTGTGGTGGGGGGGGGGGGTCTGTGGTGGGGGGGTCTGTGGTGGGGGGGTCTGTGGTGGGGGGGGGGTCTGTGGTGGGGGGGGGGTCTGTGGTGGGGGGGGGTCTGTGGTGGGGGGGTGGTCTGTGGTGGGGGGGGGTCTCTCGTGGTGGTGGGGGGGTCTGTGGTGGTGGTGGTGGTGGGGGGGGTCTGTGGTGGTGGTGGTGGGGGGGGGGGTCTGTGGTGGTGGTGGTGGGGGGGGGGGGTGGTCTGTGGTGGGGGGGGGTCTGTAGTAGTAGTGGTGGTGGTAGTGGTGGTGGTGGTAGTGGTGGTGGTGGTGGGGGGGGTCTGTGGTGGTGGTGGTGGTGGTGGTGATGGTGGTGGGGGGGGGGGGGTCTGTGGTGGTGGTGGTGGTGGGGGTGAGGGTGGTCTGTGGTGGTGGTGGTGGTGGGGGGGGGGGGTCTGTACTCACCTCGTTGTGCTTGCGAGGGTTGAGCTCTGGCTCTTTGGTCCCACCTCTCAACTGTCAATCAACTGGTGTACAGATTCCCGAGCCTAATGGGCTCTATCATATCTACATTTCAAACTGTGTATGGAGTCAGCCTCCACCACATCACTGCCTAATGCACTCCATTTAACTACTCTGACACTGAAAAACTTCTTTCTAATGTCTCTGGTACTTTCTAATTTGGGCACTCAGTTTCCACCTGTGTTCCCTTGTTTGTGTACCACCTGCGTTAAACAATTTATCTTTATCTACCCCTGTCGATTCCTCTTAGAATTTTATAAGTAGTGATCATGTCTCCTTGAGCTCTCCTGTCTTCCAGCGATATGAGGTGCATTTCACGCAACCTTTATTCTTAACTCATGCCTCTTCGTTCTGGGACTAGCCTAGTGGCATACCTCTGAACTTTATCCAGCTTAGTCCGGTGCTAAACAAGGTACAGGCTCCATGCTGGGGCCACATACTCCAGGATTTGGTCTGTGGTGGTGGGGTACCTGCTTGATGGGGTTCTGGGAGTTCTTCTACTCCCCAAGCCCGGCCCGAGGCCAGGCTTGATTTGTGAGAGTTTGGTCCACCAGGCTGTTGCTTGGAGCGGCCCGCAGGCCCACATATACCTGCTTGATGGGGTTCTGGGAGTTCTTCTACTCCCCAAGCCCGGCCCGAGGCCAGGCTTGATTTGTGAGAGTTTGGTCCACCAGGCTGTTGCTTGGAGCAACCCAGAGGCCCACATATCCACCACAGCCCAGTTGGTTTCACACTGCATGAAACTATCTAATTTTCCCTTTTTTTTTCCCTGTCCACGGCTGTTCCGGCAACCGTGGACATTGAGCGATCTGGAGTGGACTCCAATCCATTCCACTCCAATTGACAAAATTGATAAGGAAGAATCCCTGAGACATGGAACTTCAAAAACAGGAGGTCATAGATTTAAACCAAACAAAGCAACTGAAGAAATATAAGAAAATTCCTTTTTGCAAATAGGTGGTAGACATTTGGAACAAATTAAGTGAGGTGGTGGAGGCCAAAACCATCAGTAGTTTCAAAGCGTTATACAACAAAGAGTACTGGGAAGATGGGACACCACGAACATAGCTCTCATCCTGTATCTATCTTGAGGTTATCTTGAGATGATTTTGGGGGCTTAGCGTCCCCGCTGCCGGGTCTTCGACCAGGCCTCCTTTTTGTTACACATCCCCAGGAGGCAGCCCATAGCAGCTGTCTAACTCCCGGGTACCTATTTACTGTTTACTATTAAATTTGCTATTTACTATGGACTACAAATCATAAACGATATCCGTTCAACTGTGGGGGGGGAAGTATGTGATGATGGTACGGATAGCAGTAGGGAGGTCCAGGGTGATGATGTATGTTAGTAATGGGGTGGTACGTAGTGATGGTTTATGGTGGTGGGGTAGTGGTAGTGTGGTATGTGGTGGTGGTGATGGGGTGGTGTGTGGTGGTGGTGGGTTGGTATGAGGTGGTATGTGATAGTGTGTGGCAATCAACAATATTGTGTTATTACACGTGGACTATACATATGCCCAATTTGTGGCAACTGTATATTTTTTTTATCAAAAGTCTACAGACAGTGAGTTAAGATCCAATATTTTAACTAGTGTATTGTTCATGAAAACTGTGCCGAGATTTTTTAAATCGCCACACTGGCTGGGCTGCTAAACAAAGATGTGTGCCATTCTTTCAAGATTTTATTCATTTAGTCATCATCCAGTTTGAAACTTTATATGTAAAGAAACAATATTGTAGAATATTAGTACAGTATTCTGATTTTACACATGCAAACGTTTTGCATATAATTCCTATCCACTTGGACGGCTTTCTATACCTTTACCATTTCTTCAAATCTGTTACGATTAAGCTTTTGCTCTATTTAATCTATGTAAATTAAATTTCCCTCATTTGGATGTGTGTGCTGGTAGTCAATCCGAGACAAATTTTCCTGGAGTCCACAATAGTATTTCCACATTGTATAAATTGTAAGCTCGCACAATCAGAGGTAATAATATTTCATTCACTTGAACCATAGTAGGTTATCTTGAGGTTATCTTGAAATGATTTCGGGGCTTTTAGTGTCCCCGCGGCCCGGTCCTCGACCAGGCCTCCATCCCCAGGAAGCAGCCCGTGACAGCTGACTAACACCCAGGTACCTATTTTACTGCTAGGTAACAGGGGCAAAGGGTGAAAGAAACTCTGCCCATTGTTTCTTGCCGGCACCTGGGATCGAACCCAGGACCACAGGATCACAAGTCCAGCGTGCTGTCCGCTCGGCCGACCGGCTCCCGAGAAGGGTTAAAATCTAGCCTAAAAAATGTCTTTACTCTGCCAACCATTATAGGACTGGTGGGGGAACCTATTACCAGCTAAGTAGTCTCTAGGACCTTTTTATTTTAAGCATTTTGGCATTGTAGGTAGAACATTGAAATTCATATTTTACAAGACTGAGTTTAATGCTCAGATAATAAGAGAGATTAACTGTCATTACTGTACTCATAAGACTGATGGTTTTAAAATTATGACAATGATAAAGAAATGGGTACAAATAGTCACTGATATGGTGCTCAAGGTTTAAAACTCCAACTGACAACCAGATAGATGGTTTGGTTGGTACAGTAGTGGCTTTGTATTTTTCAGTCCTGCATTTAATCCCTCAATGGTTCAAATGAATGAAATATTACGCACAATTTGTGGAATTTGAAATGCACACAATGTAGATGATGGATGGGTGGATGTGGATATGTATAAGTATTCACAAGGAAAGAAATGAAACAGAGCTTTCACATATTAAAACATTTTCAAGAACACTTGGTGTAAACCTGAAAATGTGTTTATATAAAAAAATACTCAGATATTTAGTTTCTATTACATTGTGGATACTAATGCATAACTGAATCCCATATTTGTGTGATTATTCTTGCATAAATGTTAGAAAATCCTAGTCAGATTCTGAAAAGCTAAAAAAAAAAAAAAATTCTAAAGAAATTTCATTACTGCAGTTGTGAGCATGATGGAAATGTAAACATATGACTAAATTAATTATAATGGAAATTTACGTACTAAATGAAATAGTTCTACAAGTTACATAATAATAATTTCCAACACATATTTTTGCAATATACAGTACTCTCTAAAAAAAATAATCTGTGAAAAACTTTCCAAGCCATCATTATAAATGAGTCTACTCTCAGAATTCATTTAGCATCAGAACATGTGTGAAGTAGTTTGGTACAGATATGCTTATTCAATATTTGTTAACGGTCAAAGTGTCCCCCGCCCCAACGATGTGTTAAAATGCTTTTAAACTCACCAAGGAACTACATAGCCCAATAGTAATAAAAAACTTCCTTCCTTGCACCCCTGTACGCATGTGTCGAGTTTCATGCAAATACACGATAGTATTCTCCAGACATTACATGGACACCAATAAACAAAATCATCCTATGAAAGATATAGCATATTCTTATTGGAGATAAGTAATTATAAATATCAATGCCATTCTTAACTATGATTAGTGTCCGTAATGAAACACTTTTCATTAGTGGCTTTAATGTTACTTTAAAATTATATGTGTTTGGGTTCTTTCAGGTTAACTTTGATGAATACTGAACAACAAAATTTAAAATAACTAAAAAAATTATAATCAATGACGCATCACAGCAAACCTTGAGAGTTAGAGGGGCCAAAAGGCGTTCCTTAGGTGTTGTGGGATGAGCAGAGGATGAGGTGAAGTGTTGTGGTGAAGAAAGAGGGGCAGTTGCACTATCTGGTGTGCCTGTGCCTTGTCTGGCAAACACCTGTTTGCCAGCCAACGGTTTAACACCTGGAACAGCAGTGACTGGAACACTATTACAGACAATAGATGAAGATTTAGTTAACGACTGGTTGGTTTTAACAATGGATGTAGTGGTGGTCTTGACAGCTGGAGTTGAAACACTCTCAGAAGACGCTGGGGACGTTCTGGAAGTGGTGGAAACTGCTGAAACCCTAGGAGCAAATGTTGTGGTATTCTTTATGGCGGGAGCTGCTACAGTCTTGACCGTGGGGACGGCTGTGGTGACATTGAACGTTGCAGTACCTGCAACAGTTACACTCTTATCTTGTCTGGATGTACGAGTATCGCCACTGTGCTTGTTCTCCTTACTCTTCCTGCTTCCTACACTTTCCCTGCCCCTACTCGGTGCTTCCTCGGGCGAGTGAGCTGCAGGAGTAGCACTTGCTGCCTCAGATGGTGCAGCAGATGCTCCTATAGTTTCTGCCAGATGAAATGCAACATGTTAGGTGCATCTGTATTCTGCAACTGGCCTTTCATTACTACATAGTCTAAACAAAACATTAACATATACATAAGTAAACAAAACACTATATCAGTCAACGCTTCCATAAAAGTTATAAAAAACATATAAAAAAACAATGTCTCATTACTCAGCATATCACAAGGCCAACCCAACTACTTGCGTGCCGGGATTCTAAGTTTTAAATTTCAAGCTTATAATTAAAAATTCAACATTTATGAGATCATATTTTTATTACAAGCTTACTGACTTTGATTACAAGATTAAAATGTAATATATACACATATATAAATTTATATATATATAATATATATACATACATATATATACATATACATACATATATACATGCATATATACATATATATATACAACTGAAAATATACACACACACATATTGGTGTATACTGGCAACAGGTCATTTATGCATATCTCACCGAATATGACAGCATATTCCGTATTAACTATTTTCTGATTTAGGGCTTCTATCCCTCTTACTAGTACTCTTGCAACAGGGTTCAGCTGGAAGAGGAGTTCACCAAAAGTCATGTTCGTTTACAAGGTGAAGAAAAAGAATTGAATAACTGAAGAATGTATTACACCTATTGTAAAGTCTCACGACGTTTCGAACCTGCACGGTTCATTCTCAAGTGATGCTACAGTACAGAACATTATATTTTATACTAATAGTGGGTCAAGTGAATACAAATGGATCGAACAATGGAGTCAGGTGTAAACAATGGGTAGACATGAAAGAAAAGCTAAGGAACAGAAGGTTAAATAGAGTACATACAAAGATTAATCAAGCATAGTGAGCGTTGTTTGTCAAGCAGTGTCTTCTATGTTGACATCTTGACGTTCCGGTCTTGTTCTTACTCTCATGGTGGGTAGAGTGAATAGTTTTGTAATTTGAGTATTTATGGCAGGTTGTTCTACTTTTATGTGGATTGCTTCAAGAATTTGTAATCTTACATCTTGGGTTTCGTCTATTATACAAATGTTTTTATTCAACATTTCTCTTGTTAGGATGATGTTTTGGGCTTGTCTCATGTGATTCCTGGGGCCACCGGATAAGATAACAGGTCAAACACCTCGTTAGCTTGGTCGACATCATACCTATGTACTTTGAAGGTTACATCCTTCATGGGGGCAGGTGTACATGTATACAACGTTTGACTGCTGTAAAGGGTTCTCCATCGGCTTCGGGCTGTTTTTGATAAGGAGGCCAGTAGTCATCTTTGTTTTGTAGAATATGATCAGGTCTATGTTTTGGTTAGGAGTAATGCTTTTTACTCCTTTACAGATTATTTTTTTCATTACTCTTTCTTCTTTTTTGTGCTCACTGTGCATGGTTGATTTGTAATATAATTTTATTGGAGGTATTGTGGTTTCTGTTCTAGGTTCAGGATTGTACCATCGGTCCAAGTGTCTTCTTATAGCAGCGTTTATTTCCGTGTTGCTATATCCATTGTTCACCAATATAATAGTTATTCTTTCTAATTCTCTACTCATGTTGCTCCATTCGGAGCAGTGGGTAAGTGCTCAACGAATATAAGCATTGAGAACATTGGCTTTGTATCTTTGGGGGCACTCACTTTTAACGTTCAGGCATAATCCTATGTTGGTGGGCTTAGTATATACGTTGGTGCTTAAAGAGGTTTCTGTTTTTGTTATTAGTACATCCAAGAATGGCAAACTGTTATTTTTACTATTTTCATGTGTAAATTGGAGCACTGACTCTCTCTTTAGATGGCTTTTTAGATCAATTAGTTCATCCAAGTCTTTTACTATGACGAATATGTCATCTACATAACGGCAATATACAGTTGGTTTTTGTCTGCTACTGAAGACTTCTGAAGACTACTGACGTCTTCGATGGTTTCCATATAAAAATTAGCAAATATGGAATCATCGCTTCCCTGGCCGTCGAATCCCTATTTACCAACATCCCAGTCAACACAGCCATAGAAATGATACTGGACAGAGTATACAGATGAGAGCACCCCCAAATTAGACATACCCGAGCCACACTTGAAGAGTCTTCTCGAGGCATGTACAAAGGAAGCTCCTTTCATCAGTCCGCAAGGGAACATGCATCTACAAATAGACGGAAAAGCAATGGGCTCCCCCTTAGGAGTGTTATTTGCTAATTTTTATATGGGAACCATCGAAGACGTCAGTAGTCTTCAGAAGTCTTCAGTAGCAGACAAAAACCAACTGTATACTGCCGTTATGTGGATGACATATTCGTCATAGTAAAAGACTCTGATGAAATAATTAATCTAAAAAGCCATCTAGAGAGAGAGTACTCAAGAGTTACACATGAAAATAGTGAAAATAACAGTTTGCCATTCTTGCATGTACTAATAACAAAAACAGTAACCAACCAGCTTTAAGCACCAAGCCTAAACCCACCAACATAGGATTATGCCTGAACATTAAAAGTGAGTGCCCCCAAAGATACAAAGCCAGCGTTCCCAATGCTTATATTCGTCAAGCGCTTACCCACTGCTCCGAATGGAGCAACGTTAGTAGAGAGTTTGAAAGAATAACTCTTATATTGGTGAACAATGGGTATACAGTACCAACACAGAAATAAACGCTGCTGTAAGAAGACACTTGGACCGATGGTACAATCCTGAACCTGCAACAGAAACCACAATACCTACAATAAAATTTTATTACAAATCAACCATGCACAGTGAACATAAAGAAGAAGAATGTGTAATGAAAGAAATAATCCGTAAAGGAGTAAAAAGCATTACTCCTAACCAATACATAGACCTGATCATATTCTACAAAACAAAGAGAACTACCGACCTCATTATAAAAAACGGCCCAAAGCTAAATGAACACCATTTACAGCAGTCAAACATTGTATACATGTACACCTGCCCCCATGAAGGATGTAACCTTCAATCTAAATGCATAGGTATGACGTCGACCAAGCTGATGAGGCGTTTGACCTGTCATCTTCAATCCAGTGGCCCCAGGAATCACATGAGACAAGCCCACGATATCATCCTAACAAGAGAAATGTTGAATAAAAACACTTGTATAATAGACAAAACTCAAGACATAAAAAGATTACAAATTCTTGAAGTAATCCACATAAAAGCAGAACAACCTGCCATAAATACTCAAATTACAAAACTATTTACTCTACCCACCATGAGAGTAAGAACAAGACCGGAACGTCAAGATGTCAACATAGAAGACACTGCTTGACAAACAACGCTCACTATGCTTGATTAATCTTTGTATGTACTCTATTTAACCTTCTGTTCCTTAGCTTTTCTCTTTCATGTCTACCCAATGTATACCCATTGTTTACACCTGACTCCATTGTTCGATCCATTTGTATTCACTTGACCCACTATTAGTATAAAATATAATGTTCTGTACTGTAACATCACTTGAGAACGAACCGTGCAGGTTCGAAACGTCGTGCGATTTTACAATAGGTGTAATACATTCTTCAGTTATTAAATTCCTTTTCTTCACCTTGAAAATGAACATGACTTTTAGTGAACTCCTCTTCCAGCTGAACCCTGTTGCAAGAGTACTAGTAAGAGGGATAGAAGCCCTAAATCAGAAAATAGTTAATAATGAATATGCTGTCATGCATATAATATGCAATGAGACATGTATATACTGTATATACATACATATATATACTGTATAATAAATAATAATATTTATAATGATATATCAATATATAGCAGTCATTCTTCTAAACACTGTTGTTCAATATGACGGAAAGGGTAAGATTAATGATTAACAAATTTTCACAATACAGGTGTACAATATTTCTTATACATACATGTATTTTTCTTCACTGTTGAGGGAAATCCAAAAATTAACTCTCCAAAGTTCATTTTCACACTATATTATGGTCTGACGCCCGATACATTTCACAAGGTACAACTTACTTTTTCCAAGACAAAGTAAGGGTGAGGTGGTAAAGAACAAGTTGATGAAAGGCATAACATAGGAGGTATTAGTTGGGTATTAAATATATTAACATGGGTACCGTATGTTTCTAAGGGTAGAGTCATTGGATGCTGTCTTTGCATTGGCTCAGGGTCTTGAAGAGGGTAGAATGTAATTGTGTTAGCTGGTTGTTGATTGCTGGTCTGGTCTTCTTAATATGTAGGGCCTTGCTGATGTCCAGTCTTCTGTTGTCGTTATACCTGTCAATTATTTCAGTGTTGCTTGTCAAGATGTCTCTGGTGATGATCTGGTTGTGTGAAGAAATTATATTTTCCTTGATGCAGCCCTATTGTTTGTGCATTGCTAATCGCCTAGAGAGAGACGCCGTTGTCTTGGACTCTCGCCTCGGTGATTGACAATGCAGAAAAAAACAGGGCTCCATCAAGGAACATAAAATCTCCACACACAACCAGACCATCACCAGAGACATCTTGACAAAAACACTGAAATAACTGACAGGTATAACGGCAGCAAGAGACTGGACATCAGCGAGGCCCTACATATTATGACGACTAGACCAGCAATCAACAACCAGCTAACACATACTCGTAATTACATTCTAGCCTCTTCAAGACCCCGAGCCAATGCAAAGACAGCATCCAGTGACTCCCATTCTACTCTTGGGAACATAAGCTGCCCATGTTAATAAAGTGTGAAAATGAACTTCTGGGAGTTAATTTTACAACTTGCAAGTTTGGTGAGTAAATTTCAACCTAAGAAATATTGAGAAGATTCGTGTTAGAATCATTAATCTCTACCCCCTTTCAGTCGTATACATACATACATATACAGTATGTGTACTGTATGTAGGTTGTTGAATATGACCGAAAGTGTAAGATTAATAATTCTAACACGAATCTTCTCAATATTTCTTATGTTTTTCTTCACTGTCGAGGGTAATTGAAAAATTAACTCTCCAAAATTCATTTTTTTACATTTTTATTTTTGGTAAGACCAAAAATAAAAATGTAAAAAATTAATTTTGGAGTTAATTTTTAATTTACCCTCGACAGTGAAGAGAAACGTAAGAAATATTGAGAAGATTCGTGTTAGAAGACTAGAAGAAGGTAAGACCAAAAATAAAAATGTAAAAAATTAATTTTGGAAAGTTAATTTTTTCAATTACCCTCAACAGTGAAGAAAAACCAAACGAATATTAAGACAATTCGTGTTAGAATTATTAATCTTACCCTTTCAGTCATATTCAACAATATATGTTTACAAGAAAGACTGCTACCAAAATATACTAGTATATATACATGTGTATGTGGATTAGCTGATTATTGATTGCTGGTCTAGATTTCTTAATATGCAATGCTTTACTGATATCTTATCTTCTATTGTCATTGTATCTATCAATTATTCCGGTGATGCTCGTCAAAATATTCCTGGTGATCATCTCGTTGTGTGTGGTGATTATATATTCCTCGATGGAGCTCTGTTTGTGCATTGTTAAATGCCTAGAGAGAGAGACGTTGTTCTCTTGCCTATATACTGAGTTCGTTGGAGCTGACAATCCCCAAGTGGGCACGTAAAGGCGTGAACAACGTTGGTCTCTTTCAAGGCAATTTTCCTTGGTGTCGGGAGAATTTTTCATTACCAGGTGTGCGGTTTTCTTACTCTTGTAATATATTGTTAGTTTTATCTTTTGGTTGACGTCAGTTGGGGTAATGTTCCTCTCAATGATCTCTTTTAGGGGTCTTTCTTTGCTTTGTAGGCTGTGGAGAAGTAGTTTCTGTAGAACAAATTTATTGGAAGTACGGGTATTGCAGTATTAGTTGTTCCATTGCCCGTTGCACACCTTATCACCTTCCTTTTTATTATGTCTTCAACATAACCATTGGAGAAACCACTGTTGACTAAAATCTGCCTTAGTCTACATAACTCCTCATCCACCTGCTTCCACCCAGAGCTGTGAGTGAGAGCTCAGTCGACATAAGCGTTCACAACACCCTGTTTGTATCTCTCCGGACAGTCGCTGTCAGAATTAAGGCACATCCCTATGTTTTTCTCCTTAGTATATACTGCATGATGACAGCTGCCATTCTTTTTCATGACTGCTTCATTCAAGAAGGGCAGCTTACTCCCACTCTCCATCTCATAAGTGAAGTTTAAAACCGAGTTTTGCTTGAAAGCTTCCTTCAACTGCAACAGTCGTTCGGTATCTGGGACATGTAAAATTATATTGCCGAAATAGCTGCAGTAGATGGCAGGTGTTTGGTCTAACCCAACCAGAACTCTGCTCAATAGTATCCATGTAAAAGTTCGCGAACAAGACACCCAACAGGGAGCCCATGGCGATGCCATCCACTTTGCTTATACATGTGTCCGTCAGGACTTAAGAAGGGCATCTTTTGTGCATTAAATATATTTAATACTTAAGTACACTTAAGACTTGCTAAGTTAAGTATACTTAAAGTGACTGCATTTTATGTCTGGACACCGGAGTGACATCCAACGATAACTATCAACCATTCTTTTTCACGAGCATCATGAATAAGCTTTTCATTATCATTTTCATGAATAAAAGCTTGATTTAATATCTTCCAAGAAGGGATTATTAATCCAGAGATAACCTTTATGAGGATTCTTGTTTTCAGGGAAATAATTATTAAAGTTTTCAGCTAACGCCCTTAAATGTTGACTTTCTGGTTGACGTCAAGTGGTAATAAAAAATTCTACCCCGAGTGATACATTTCTACAGCTTCCTCTTCTACGTGACTATCCCAAAGAGCCAGCTTCTTTTTAAATGCTTCCATTATATTTCTCAGTGTAAAAATATTTGTACAAGAGTCCTAAAGAGAAATATTAAGGTCATTAAGAAGGCTAAATATGTCCGTCATATACGCAAGCTTAGCCATTCATTCCTCATTCAACAAAGACTACTAGGTCAGATTTTTGCGCTTGAAGAAACTGCTTCACTTCTTTTCTCAATTGGAAAAGGCCTGTCAGAACCTTTCCACTCGATTACCACCTCATTTCTGCATAGAGGAGAAGGTGAGAGTCCATACTCTCACAGTATCATGAGAGTTTATCACCACACCACAATAATGTAGCACCTAAATCATGTAGCAGCTACATGATTCGGGCAGAAGTTTTAGCGGACCACCAGGAAATTTCCATAGACCATTGCCGGTCTACAGACCACAGGATGAAGAACACTGGTTTAGGCTACTGAATACTTGTCTGCAAAGCAGTATGGCATTCACTATAGGCTCTTATTTCTATTCCACTTGTTAAATACTAATCTCTTGATTCTGTTCAGTTTTTATATGTAAATTTGGTTTGTGACCTTTTATAATTACTTCTGCACCATATTTTACATTACTTTTGATACATTACATCAAGCATTTGTATGTAATTATCAGTTACCAAATGGGGTACCAGCAGTGCCCGGGTATCGCTCCCAACTCCCCTCTCCTCCGTTCATTTCACTTTTCATTCCTGCTTTTGGTTTCAGGTACCCACAAGCTTGTTTCTGACAAGGCCACCAGCGGATCAAGTGTTAAAACTATTTACTCATTTCACTGTGGTTTTTATTGTATTTTTTAAGGTCACACATGCATGCAGAAAAAGATAAATGATGATTATTAATGCTTGGTAACTTCAATATGAAATCAATACACTCTACTGATTTACTGATCAATATACCCCCCTCCCCCTAACCTCTTCCTCTAACCATTTGATTCCTCCTTGAGAGGCACTTCTTCATCCACTTGAGTAGACTGGGATGCCTATGAAGCAAGAATGGAGGACTTATTGAACGATCTTCTTAAACTTCATTCTAGAGACTTCTATGTACAGTAGAACCTCGAGTGACGATCGCCTCAATTGTCAAGCATTTTGGCTAACGAGCGCTCATATCGCCGACAAATCGACTCGTATGGCAAGCGCTAGTTTGAATAACGACAACACCACATGGTAGGGTCGCGTGGGTTCTCACACATTCTCGGACGCCTCCGACAATGCAAATAAATTATGTTTTTTTTTTTTTAAGATGCTAATGATGCTGGGATATAAAGGGGTAACTGATGTGATGTTGCAAAGCATAGACTGTTTTGTAGAAAAAAGAAATGAATTTTTTTTGAAAAACAACAAATGTCAAAAAGGTTCGTTCGGTGTTTGACAGGTAGGCTGCTCCATGTTTCTTAATCAAAAAAACTAAAAATAAAAAAAGTTGAAACAATTTGAAAAATGGACAAATGCCATAAAGATTTGTTCAATGTTTGTCGGGTAGGCTGCTCCATTATTGAGACAAATAAAAAAATACGAAACAAATGGAACACATTTGAAACAAAGATTGTCATAATGGAGCAACCTACCCGACAAACACTGAACGAATCTTAATGGCATTTGTCCGTTTTTCAAATGGTTTCAACCTTTTTTTATTTAAGAAACATTAAGCAGCCTACCTGCCGAACACCAAACGAACCTTTTTGACATTTGTTCTGTTTTTCAAAATTCTCCATTTTTTTGTTGTTGTTTTTATTTAAGAAACATGGAGCTGCCTAAATGCCAAATACCAAATGAACCTTTTGCTATAAAACAAATGAAAAAAAAAAATATTGAACAAATTTGAAGAAAGGAAAATGTCATAAAAGTTTGTTCAGTGCATGGAGCAGTGCAGACTGCTCCATTATTTAAAACATTGAATATCATATTATTGTTTTTCGGTGGTAGAACGGATTAATTTGATTTCCATTATTGTCAAAGGGAAAATTCGTTTTGTATGACGTCCGTTTCACATGACGATCACGGCACTGGAACGGATTAAATTCGTTATTCAAGGTTCCACTGTATTAAAATGTTAAAACAGGACACAAGAATGAGAAAAATGAATGCTCCACCAATACTGGACTTGGTATTTACCAGGAAAGATGAAGAGATAATGGAAATTCAGTACCATCCTACATTGGGCAAGTGGCCATGTCCTTTTGGAAATTAAATACAGCCTGTACGTAAATGCATTACAATGGAGAAAGGTATTTTAAACAAGAAACAACTACTGTCAGGGCAGTATGATAAATCAGACAATCTTTGAGAGGATTAACAGACAAAAGTAAAATCGAATCAGGAAAATTCTATAAATTTAGTAAAAGCATTTTGCAGGTAAAGGATAAAATCCAGAGGTTGAAAATGGGGAACAGATTCATAGAGAATGAAAAGAAAATGGGTGAAAAAGTAAACGAGTACAACAAAAGGACACAGAAGTGTGTAGAGATAAAAGCATAAAAACTGCTCAAGGAGCTAGGTAGAAACAAAGCAGCTGGCCCAGATGAAATTTCATCTCATGCTCCAAGAGAACGCACAGCAGAGATGAATATTCTACTTTGATTTTTACGGAATCATTATGTACATACAGTAACTTTAGCAGATATATGAAAAAGGCAAACAGTTCCAAGCTACAAAAATTACAAAAAATTATGCTACCAAAAAACAGTAGACTACCAGGAAAAAAAATTACAAAATAAAAGACAGTACAGCTTTCAAACAAGAATATCCTGTATAACAAATCTACTTAGTTTTTATCATAAAAGCATGGCGATTTTATGGGAAAGAGATGGTTGAATTGACTACATATATCTGGACCTATAAAAAGACTTTTGACAAGTGTCCCACTGAAGAGGTTCTTCTGGACTCCTTAACATGCTTGAGGGGTGACAGGAAGACTGCTGACATCGATGAAAAATTTTGACAGAGAAATGAAGGTAGCAATCAAAGGCAAAGGCAAAGACTGGAGAAATGTTACTAGAGAAGTAGCTGTTCTAGCAGCAGTAATGTTCCTTGTCTGTATAAAGGATCTACCAGAGATCTATTACAAGTATATGAACATGTTTGCTGATGATGCTAAGTTACTAGGAAAGACAGAGAGATTTATGTTACCTAGCTGTTCAAGATGACCTAGACAAAACAAGCATATGGAGCAACATGTGACTATGTCATGTTATGAAATGTGATACTGTAGAAAACAGGACATTTCACAAATTATGCAAAAAGGCATAACCAATTTAAATGCAAAGTTACAACATGGGATGTGATCATCCACTTCAGGCCTCCTGTAAACCAGGTGCCAAACTGGAAAAAACATCACCACCACCTGGATGTGTGGGGCCTCAGTATTAACACAGCAACCATAACTACTGCATGCAGCATCAGTTCACAACACCACCATGCAGCTTGTGCCCACAGCATCATTTAATAATGAAATAAATAACTGCAATTATTTATTGATGACAATGATTATGTACGAGGTTCAGATATCAGTGAACAGGATGTAGGTGACTATGTTCACAGAGTGAGGTACACAGCACACTGCCACAATTTGGTGCATCCACACATCATGCAATGGGACCTCACATTCCTTTAGAAAATGTACATGTGAAAAATTTACACGTATACAGGATTTAGTGACCAAGATTCTGATGATGATAGCAGTGTTGTGTCTAGATTTAGTGATGTGCATAGTATATCTGTCAGCACTTTCCTTTGTCAGTACTGTATGTAACTATAATGTGCTCGAATAAATGGTTATGAGATTATCACACTAACCAGCACTGCTAAGTGGTCCATAATGGGGGTACTATACAGTGTGATAATAGTCAAAATAATGTTTACTGTTAAAAATTATAACATTGTCTGCTCAATTAACACTAGCGTTAACTTTGAAGTTATGCTCCCGGCGGTGCGGGCAAGCGCGTGGCGACACTGAAATGTGTGTACTCGTTTCAATTTTCTCACCTTAATTCTCGTGCTACACCGTTCGTTTTGGTATCATTGTGTTCGCAATAGAATTCCCTACAGGTGCATATGCACATATGGTCCAAAAGCCCGGCATGACTCCCCACAGCAAAGCCTAAATTCGGCAAAAGTTATCCGTGAGTGCACAAAATCAGTAAAATGTGTATACTCTAAGTTTTCTCACCTTAATTCTTGTGCTACATAGTTCGTTTTGGTATCATTGTGTTTGCAATAGAATTCCCTGCAGGTGTATGCATATAATGTCCAAAAGCCTGGTGTGAGTTCCTGCAGCAAAGCCTAAAGTTACCCGGTGAACGAGCACCAATTGGCACACCCGCAATCCAATGTATATACTCGTTCAGTTTGATAACATCAATTTTTGTGTTACGTCTTTCATTTTGGTATCAAATTGTTTGCAACATAAAGGCGCATATTTTAAAACTAGTCCTATAACAATAGATGGAATTTTAACAATTATTTTAAATTTGGACGCTCATAATCACAAAATTATTATATCTTTCCAGTGTTCTGACATCAATTTCTCCTATGCTACATCTTTCATTTTGGTATCAACTTGTTCGCAATCTAAAGGAGCGCATTTTAAAACTAGTCCCATAATAATAGCACAATAAATGGAATTTTAACAAATATTTTAATTTTGGATGCAAAATGTATTTATAATCTTTCCAGTGTTCTGACATCAATTTGTGTGTTACATTTTTCATTTAGGTATCAAATTGTGCGCACTTTAAAGGCGATCATTTTAGACCCACTCCCAGATTGATCGAATAAAATTTTAATTTTTAACAAATATTTAAATAATTGGACGCCACTGGCATCCCTGACTCGGACTCAAGAGAAAAAAATTGTACTCCAGGGGCGTTTCAAGAGTGCAAAAGTGTTAATTAATACTCATAAATCTTGATGTCATCAACAGATTTCTTCTATCCACAACAGCCAATGTTAGGTAAAAAATAAAAAACTAAATAATAATAAATTTCCTGTGATCTGTGAACACAAGATATTTTCTTGAGCACCAACTGGTATTCCTGTAAATCAAATGCATAGAATAGGGGGTTCAAAAACAAAGAAAAGGATCTGTGGGTACTTCTGGGTAGCAAAGCATCATTAAAAGACCACAGAGGACGTTGTGTAAGAAGCCTATGCCACACTTTCCAACTTCAGAATCACTTTTGAATACAGTACATGAACAGTGAAATATTTGCCACATGTAGAGCTCAATATACTGTACAGGTATACAGTTTCATTGTACATACTGTACTGTACTACTCTCCTGTACATGTCGTACAGTATAACTGACACCAAACTGTTCACCAACGATAGCTCTATCATATGTGATGCACAAAATGAAGGAAGCGTAGTAAGTAATTATTTGTGAACTTTAACATCAAAACTGGTTGAGTTTGTGTAATTACCTCAGTGTAGTTACAGGATGAGAGCTACGCTCGTGGTGTCCCGTCTACCCAGTACTCTTTGTCATATAACGCTTTGAAACTATTTACGGTTATAGCCTCCACCACCTTCCCACCTAACTTGTTCCAACCATCTACCACACTATTTGTGAAAGTGATTTTTCTTATATTTCTTCGGCATCTTTGTTTAGTTTAAATCTATGACCTCTTGTTCTTAAGGTTCCAAGTCTCAGGAAATTTTCCCTATCAATTTTATCAATTCCTGTTACTATTTTGTACATAGCAATCATATCACCTCTTTTTCTTCTGTCTTCTAGTTTTGGCATATATAATGAAAAGATAATAACCTGGTGACCTTCAGGACTCCGGCAGTCATTCATACAACCTGGCCATGACTCTTCCTCAAATTCTGGTGATTATGTGCACCTGGAAATAACTGTCATGTAACCGAGATCTTTATGTTGAATTATTCACAAATGCTTGCTCAATCCCATGTAATAATCTAAATGAAGAATGCATACAAATTTATTTTGTTATTTTTGGTTTGATTTAGTGTTTGGGAAGGGTGGGTTATGACAGATTTGAACTTAACTGTACAGTGGAACCTCGGTTTTTTAATTACCTTTTCAAATTTTTCGGTTCTCGCGCACAATTCCTTCGAAAAATTCAACTCTGTACTCGAAGTTTGCCTTGGTGCTCGAGTTTGTTGATACAGAGTGCCAGTTGGTTTCTGAGCATAGTTATCCGAAACTTCCAGTTTCCCGATCGGGGTTGGGGAGTCACACTACACGAACTAAGTTCAGGTAGGAAGCAGTTCACCAAGCCTCGCACCGGCCGGGGTTGGGGTTACCCTACACGAACCAAATTCAGGTAAGGAAGCGGTTCGGAATGTGTTGCGCCGGCCTGGGGTAGTAGGTGGGTGTGTACTTTGATGGTCTAGTTTACCCACTGAACGTTTCAGGTGCCACCACTAGTGCCTGCTACCCTGTGATGTCACAGATTCACGGCCTATTGTTCCCATTGTTTGGATTTGTCACGAGACTGGAGTGTTCATTTCATGACTTTGTTTTACACATCAGCACAATCAAAGAACATCCGTGCACCATGTCGGCTCCAAATGCATGCATTGTGTCAGTGAAAGCATCAACAAGTGGGTTACGTAAAAGAAATATTGGTCAGTGATGACATTTGAGAAGTTGAAATAATTAAGAAGGTGGAGAGCGGTGTCCCAAGAAGTGTCATGTGCGCTGAATATGGGATTAGCAAAAGTACTGTTTTTGATCATCTTAAGACTAAACCTATCATTTTTTAATATTTCTCTAAAAGTGAAACTTGTAAGGCAATACGAAATAGAAAGGTAGTAAGTAGAGCAAAAGAGGAGTGTTGATAATGCAGTGTGGGAGTGGTACAAACAGAGACGTGAGGTGACGAAGAAGCCAGTGGCAGGCTGGCTGTTCGTGGAAAAGGCTGGCTGCTCATGAATTTTACCAAGCAATGAAAATTCCTCAGAGGTGTGTATACAGTGACGGATGGCTTAAAAGCTTAAAAAAGCTTTTAAGAAGCTTAAAAAAGCTTTTAAGAAGCTTAAAAACCCGCCATGGCATTAGGTAGGCATTAGGCACATGGTGAAAGACAATCTGCTGACACTGTTGGTGCTGACGAGTATGCAAGTAAATTTGTGGAGATGGTACAGGAACAAAATTTATCTCCAGAGCAAAAGTTATAATGCTGACGAGACAGGGTTGTACAGTACTGGCGTATGCTACCCACAGATTCGATGGCTCATAGTGGTGAGGACGATCCTTCAGGTGGTTATAAGCAGAACAGAGAATTTCTTTGTTGTGCTATGCAAATGCAGCTGGCACGCACAAATTAAAATTACTTGTGTTTGGAATTAGCAAAAACCCCAGGGCTTTAAAGTCAACTAGGTACCCTGTGATTTATAAGGACCAGCCAATTGAGTGGATGTCTCGAGAAATATTTGTCGAGTAGTTTAATAACTTTGTACCCGAGGTGAAGGAGCACCTGAAAAGTGTTGGCCTCCCACAAAACAACAAAGTTGTGCTGCTGCTAGATAACAGTTCAACGAGGTGATGAGCTAGAAAATAGCAAAATTATTGGAACGTTCTTACCACCCAATACAACTTCACTGATCCAACCCATGGATCAAGGAATAATTAAGAACCTTAAACACCACCACTACAAGAGGATGTTTGCCAGACATCTTAATAATCAGCTAGGAACAATTAAAGACTTTTATGAAGTCTTCACAATAGTCGGCTATCTGGACTATTGCTAATGCATGGGATGAGATACAGCAGACAACACTAAGAAATGGCTGGAAAAAACTTTGGCCCACATCAAGTCTGTTTTCTGAAAAAGATGACGAGGCAGATTTTCAAGGATTTGCTGTGAAGAAACTTAGCGAGAGGAAAAAATTAAGAGAGGAACTCCTAGCCCATGTCAAGGGAATTAATCAAGTCCCCTGAACTGAGAGCAGAACTGGTGACTGAAACAATAGAAGACGACATAGATTGGTGGATAGATTTTGATGAAGTCCCAAACAATCAAAACATGACTGATGATGAAATTACTGTATAGAATTAGTGTGCAGCAAAAAAGTCAGAAAGCCCGCCATCTCACCTAAGCAAAGAGGCCACAACAAAGAAAGAAAATAGAAAGAAAAGAAAGAACATGGTCTAAAGACCGAGGCGCCTCAGGCAGCACATGAGCAGGCCGGAGGTTAAAAAATGCACATGAAAGCTTGCGGAAGCCACATCCACCCCAAACACAAGCTGGAATGGCTCCGCCAACGCCGTGCGATAAGAAACAATTAGGAATGAGATGCCAATCCAGAAAAAGCTAAGAGAGAAAGGGCAAAACGACCTGGTCCAAAATAGATGAAAATCCTCAACGATCATGAAAGTGTTAGAAAGACTGCTAAGAAACTTTATACTGTCGCTGGGAAGAAGCCCGCAGGTGGGACACCATCAAAGAAGCCACCTGATCACCATATAAAATAGCAATCCACACACATTAGAAAGACCAGATGCATAATAGAAATCAGTAAAGTGAACCAACGAGGTACCTCACTGGCCCGATTTGCTAGAAGAGGCGGAGCCGCTGAAAAATGCCCGGGTTTGAACACCAAGCATACACTACCTAAATCGGCCGGCCACCATGGAGCCAGGAGAATCACCCTCCCCTAATAGGATTCCAAACGAGCTAGTTCCTGTAGCAACAGCTGGACTGGGGCAAAGAGGTACAGCAAGTGCAAGGGTCTCCCAGTCGAAGAACAGCGACGCATACAATGAAACGTGAAGACTACGTCGATGCGAAGAAGTCTATCTCCAGGCGCCCATACGTGCTGGAGCAGCGCATGCTGCTCTTGTACACTAAGACACATGGCCACCACACCAACACACAGCTTGAAGTGCCACACAGGGGAAAAATCCAGAACAGGAGCTTGAGGCCAAAGGTGACTGATCTGACCATTAACACACCAGCTCAAGAACTGAAGTGGTAGGCTGCCAGCTCCCCTCCTAGTGGAAGTGCAAGATGCATGAGGGGTTGCTTGTTTGTTTGTTTTTCTAGGGGAGTTATTTTTATCATCTGGGACATAGATTGCATGGGTTAACCAGACAGTTATCTTGGTTGATACCTGGTTGATGGGGTTCTGGGAGTTCTTCAATTACCCAAGCCCAGCCCGAGGCCAGGCTTGTGAGAGTTTGGTCCACCAGGCTGTTGCTTGGAGTGGCCCGCAGGCCCACATACCCACCACAGCCAGGTTATCTTGAGATGATTTCGGGGCTTTTTAGTGTCCCCGCGGCCCGGTCCTCAACCAGGCCTCCACTCCCAGGAAGCAGCCCGTGACAGCTGACTAACACCCAGGTACCTATTTTACTGCTAGGTAACAGGGGCATAGGGTGAAAGAAACTCTGCCCATTGTTTCTCGCCGGCGCCTGGGATCAAACCCAGGACCACAGGTGGAAAGACATGCTACTAAGTGGCTCCCAGAACTGAAGTGCAAGAGCTACGAGGAGAGGTTAGAGGCATTAAATATGCCAAAACTAGAAGACAGAAGAAAAAGAGGCGATATGATCACTACATACAAAATAGTAACAGAAATTGGTAAAATCGATAGGGAGATTTCCTGAGACCTGGAACTTTAAGAACAAGAGGCCATAGATATAAACTAGCTAAGCACAGATGCCGAAGAAATATAAGAAAATTCACTCGCAAACAGTGGTAGACGGTTGGTACAAGTTAGGTGAGAAGGTGGTGGAGGCCAAGACCGTCAGTAGTTTCAAAGCGTTATATGACAGTGTGCTGGGAAGACGGGACATCACGAGCGTAGCTCTCATCCTGTAACTACACTTAGGTAATTACAGGATCACAAGTCCAGCATACTGTCCGCTCGGCCGACCGGCTCCCTTAGGTCCAGCAAACTCATCTTGTTTGATTCGCCTACCTTTCTGGGACCTTCCCCAGTTTATGGCAATTATGACATACTTTAAATGTAAAGTGCTCAAGGCCATTGCTCCCTGTGCCTCTCTGAGGGGGCCCAGGTTCTGGCTCGTGGTTCCCGGTAGGCATAATAACTCCTGTGACTGATGACCTCAAACTAATATAGCACATAACTATTCGGATGGTTTCAGGGAGCCGATGGGGCTCCCCACAGAAAGAAAATGCTGAATAGTTTTCTGCAAGTGCCGGACCAACCAGGCTGTAGTGGATATGTGGGCCTCTTGGACCAAGTTATCACAAGTCCAAGCCTGGCCCCAGGGAGTAGAAAAACTCCCAGAACCCCATTTAGGTATCCAGGCCTGGTTAGGAGTGCATGGGCATGCTTTCCATGGTTACTTCAGAATCCAGTAGGGTTCAGGGTGACATCTAATACATGATTTGATGTAGACATCACATTCATGAAGAATTCATTTGGAGTTTCAACTGTCAGTGTTAAGGGTTCACTGAAAACAGTTGTAATGTATCCTTGATATTTCACTCATTTCCTTGCTGCCAAGAATCATACAAAACCCAGGAGAGGTAGAAACCAAAACATTTCTTGTAGGCAAAATCCATTGCATAAGAGAGATGGGGCATTCACCGATGACCAAAATTTGTGAAATACCGAGTACACACACACAGTATTTTCAGTGAATCCGTAAACATACTGGAGACTGACAACCCAAGTAAATTATTCATGAATGCAACAAGAAACTCATCTTGGTTATCACCCTAAGACCACTGGACATTGAAGTAACATATACAAGAGACAGCATGCACATTCACTGCTCCTGGAAATTAAAAGAATTTGGCAAAAATCCCTACAACCTAAACATTATATGGAGACAGAGCCTTGGTATCAGTTTTAGCTTTGACCCTCTCAAAAGAGAGGAGATCCCACCACTTCACAAAAGTGTAATAATGCAGATGCAAAAAAATTATACTGATACTGTAACACATCATAAAAATCTTTGAATGCTAAAAATCTCAAAACACTTCTAGTCAATATGCATATATGATCCTAATAAACATGGGTTTCGAGCAAAACACTCTTGCCTCTCAATTTTTAATTACTATAGAAAGTCCATGAGTACCATGGAAGACAAGCAAAGTATAAATGAAAATTACATTAAACCTCTCCCAGTTTGATCAGTTCCATTCCAGTCATTATTGGAAATGGAGAAATAAGTCATTTTGGTCAAATCTCCAAACAACAACAAAATACTAACTTTACTTACAAAAGAATATAATACTTTACAGCTTCACTACATTCTTTAAACTAAACTTTACAAGGACTGTATTAACACTTTGATGGTCCAGCCTCTCTGTGTGGTCTTGACAGTAAATATTCTGGGCTTCCTAATATGCTCAAGCAATGCCAAAAAAAAAAAACTTTTATATTTTCTAAGTTATTTGCTGGATCATTACTATAAATTTGGAGTTAAAAGTTTCACAAATGAATTCTCCAGGGAAACATGAAAAAATAAGTGTATTTATATTATGTGTGACTGCAACGAATACAATAAAGTTTATAAAAAGAACTCAGGTGACGCGTTTTACCATCATTGAAATGTTTACTATCGGAGTACAGATGACGCATTTCGGGGTTCATCGCAACGCAAATGCGTTACAAATTAAAATTAAGTACCCTTGGTACTTACCAAGGTCCTGATTTTTTCTCTTCATATGATCTTGGAATGATGCTTAGGTGAGTATGGTGTATTTAATTGGAATATATAATGGGAATCAAGGCATGTTCCTTCATCACAGGTACAAAATGACCTCAAAACCATTTATTAAATATTAAATATGGCTCTAGATATCCATGCACTAGGCACAGCCTTACAAATTACAGGAAGCCACCTAATCCCTTTAAATAGGTTTGGATTTAGACTTCTCCCAATCAAGTATTTTTTGTGCTAGTTGTATTTACACAGCAAAGCAAAAAAAAACCTCTGTTTGCATTGAACCCAGCAGCACCATTAATTTCACGGGTACGGGCTTATGTATGTGTTCAACTGGTGTCAGTTCAAAACTTGTTTCAACATTATAAATTAGCTTAAGAGGTAAAGAATCAGTTTGCCTGATCTTCTCAAATTTGGGAGCATACTCGGTTGCACCTTCTACGTTGGTAGAATGCTTCTCACTCATATTTTCACATGCTAAATACCAAGACAAATATTAAAGCCCCTTGGCTATCCATCACTACTCACAATCATCATGAACTTTCATTTGCTGTTGAAAATTCTTGACCATTTACTTTACTAGTTTTCCTGGTCTTGGTTTGTTTCTTCCATTACATGTCTGTCTGTTCCACTACCAAAGAGTTTTGTCAACATTTATGGGGCCCAGAATAAAATTATGAAAACAAGTTTTCAGCTTAATATTTCTATCATATTTGGCCTTTAAAACATAGGCATATTATTACAGTTCAAAAAAATATTTTTACAACATGGTAAACAAGTACAGGTGAAACTCAAAAACCAGCGTTGAATGTAATGAAACGACATTTTCTGGGTGAGACCTGGAGGCTTCCCAAAGCTGATATGTTAATGTCAAACTTTACCATCAGTCATGTGTGGAGTTCTGTGGGCTTACCAGGGACCACGAGCCAGAACCTGGCCCCCTCAGAGAAGCATGGAGAGCAATGGCCTATAGAAACCCCCATGTGGTTGGAAGCATTCTATGTCTGCCATCGACCGGGTCAGGCACCCAGAAAGCTAAGCGTCCCAAAACAAATCCCTATTCTGGTGAAAATTGCTACCAAAAGCCGAACAAGTGGACAGAACTCCCAAAAGCAACGGGCAAATGAGCATGACATCACATGTCGCCACGCCACTGTCTGTGCAGCTCCCCCCTCCCCGGGAGGGGGAAGCCCCAGACCCCAGCCCGGCTATCCACCCTTCAGTTCTGAGGCTGGATGTCAAAACACGTGAAAAAAACGCCAACTGGGGGGAAGGAGGGATGCTGGGGACCCTCTGGGTCTCACCCAGAAAATAGCATTTCATTACTGTACATTCAACGCTGGTTTTCTGGGGGGAGCCCCTTCGGCTCCCCGGTGCTAACTACCCACAGAGAAAAAGAAAAAGGACTTGCCCGCGAGGCAGTCGCTGCTCACTCCTCAACTCTGAGTCGAGACAACTGGCTGCAACCGCCAACCCAAAGCGACACAGGCCCGACGTGGCCCAGGAACGAGACATCGAGCAGCCAGGACCGCTGCCAAAAATTTGACCACCAAAATCCCCAAATGTCAGCCCAGGACATATTTCCAAAACGGCAGCAAGAGCAGCGAACTTGGAAACGTCATGGGCTTGCCTCAAGCTGGCTAGCCGTAACAACCCTGCGGACGACCCGGAAGACCTGCACCTGTGAACAGAGAAGAAGGGAAACTGGATCCACCCAAAGCGCGTCCCTGGATACAGCAGCCATGGCGCGCAAATAACAGCAGAGGGCCGAAGCCAGACACAAAACATAATACACCCCCTGCCCGACCAACCAAGCAACAACCGAAGGACCCCTCCGGAAAGCAGCAGTCACATTCTTCGCCAGGAAAGAAGGGGATGGCTGCAGACGAACAACCCCCCAACCTAGCGAGGGGGGACTCCGGGGACACATCCATCGGATCCACACGCCCCCTAGGGGTTTCCCAGGGTCCTGAGCGTTTATGCACTCATGCCCAGGTAATCCCAGGCAAGGTACTGCTAGTCGGTGCCCAAGTCTACCAAACATAATCTAAAAACTGAAACCCCCAGGACGTGTACACTCACAGGGACCTAGCAGGGGGAACCATCGGAAGAAAGATGAGTACTCACTATACAGGGGGCAAGAACCAAGGCAGACCCCCTCCCCCCACTAGGCAGACAAACAAAAAGTAAAAGAAAACCCTGCAAGAGGATAGCGTATCTAGGCGGAACAGAGCCAGCCGCCATGATTGGTAAAAACAAGCTGCTCAGTACCCTGTGCCCCTACCAGTGCAAACTGCCCCCCCCCCCTTACCCTAAGGTGAACAAGGAAGACAGAACGCCCGAGCACACAAAAGGCGGCCGAAAACCAAGCAGTATACAGCCTAGCAGAGGCAGTACCCAAGGAACCTGGGGAAGGTAACCCCCAAGCTCCAAGGGCAGTACTTACAGGGCACCTAGCAAAGGAAACCCAAGGCACATGCAGCCCGAGTACTGGGGAATCGCTCCCGGCTCACGCACCACCTAGAAGACAGTCACCACACGCTAGGTACAGTGCTGAAACAACCACTGAAGCCGGAGCACACGACTTGCCCATAGCATCAGCCTCAGAATTGAAGGGTGAATAGCCGGGCGGGGGTCTGGGGCTCCCCCTTCCCCCTCCCGGGGAGGAGGGAGCTGCGCAGACAGTAGCGCAGCGACGTGTGACGTAATGCTTGTTTCTTTTTGGGGAGTTGTATCCACTTATACGGCTTTTGGTAGCAATTTTCACCAGAATAGGGATTTGTTTTGGGACGCTTACTTTTCTGGGTGCCTGACCCGGTCGATGGCAGACACGGAATGCTTCTAACCACACGGGGGTTTCTATAGGCCATTGCTCCCCTTGCCTCTCTGAGGGGGCCAGGTTCTGGCCGTGGTCCCCGGTAGGCCCAAGAACTCCTTACACATGACTGATGCCAAAGTCTGACATTAGCATATCAGCTTCGGGAAGCCAAAGGGGTTCCCCCCCAGAAATCCAAATTATATCAATCCAGACCTGAACCAGTTTTGCTGGAAATCCATATTCCTGAAATACAGTACAGTACTGTATACAGCAGTAAGTTTCCTTATAGTAAGTGATACAATACATGTTTTTTCATGTTTGCACACAGATAATATATAAACTATAATTTTGGTGGATATAAGTATTATTTATATTTTATAAATGTACAAAATATTTTTTTGTTTACTTACCATAATGGAGCACAAGCTGGCCTTCTAAATCCAGTGGTAGGAGAAAATGACTATAGTACTGTGCCACACATATACAGCTCAATAGTAAAATTAGACTTAGTTGGGAGGAATCAGGCAGGAGGAAATCAGGTGGGTTTTACAGATATCGGTCGGGCGGGTGAGTGGGAGTAATTAAGGATTGGGCAGGTGAGATAGGGTGGGAGACAAGTATCAGTCGGCGGGAGAGGGGGATCAGCAGGGTGGGAGAGATTGGGTTGGCTAATAGGCTGAACTGAGGGCTTTTGGAGGGATTTGGTAATATTAAGTTGGGCAGACAGCTGCAAGACTTCTTAATTAACAATGAAAGTCAACAAAACCTTCACCCCACCACCCCCAACCCCGAATTTACTCCATACAGCCACTCCTCCTCGTACGGAAACATTTTCTAAGCATTTTTAAGTTAATTACAATGGACCTAAGATCCCTGGAACTCCACATGGTAGACATAAGTCAGGTAGGTAGGTACACTCCCTGACCGAACTGTTAAACCTCAATCTTTCTGCTATTACATCCTTTCGTCTGCGAGTCTAACCCCAGGCACATCCACCCACAAGAGGTCTATGTAGTTTGGCAGATGTCCACCGAGTTGCCGTGGCGCGACTGGTGTTTTGTTTTTGTGTTTACCCACAGCAAAAAAAAAACATCCCCCTCTTTCACTTTTTTATATTTGCATATTTGTTGCATTTTGCTACTAGTGCATCAGGAAATGCAGGAAATTTGCTGTTTAGGGCATCAATAAGCAGTAAAGTCATGACATAACATGTTGTGATGATCTTTTATCAAAACATTCAGCTTATAAAGGAAGATGAATCTAGAGTGCTTTCTGTGCCAAATACAAAGTTGCCAAATCCACTCTTAGCAATATATTGAAGACGAAAGAGAAGATTTTTGCAAGTTATGCTAAAAGTGAGTAAGATGTTGTAATGCGCAACAGAGAAGTTACTAGTAATGCTCGTATTAAGTGTTGATGAGGCCGGGAGTAGTACAGTACAAGAAGGCACATGACGAGTCAAAGCAGCCAGTGCCAGGATGGCCGATTAAGGAAAAAGCCAAGCATTTTCACTGGAAAATGGAGTTTCATGATAATTGTGTGTAGTGATGGATGACTAAGAGGTGTTAAGGTTTGTCATGGTATTAGATGTGTGAAATTACAAGGTGAAAAGCAATCTGCTGACGCAAAAGGTGCACAAGAACGCGTGTCCAAATTTGAGATCATGTAGGATGATTATCTCCCGAGACTAGCATATGTTGACCTAACCTAACCTAATATTTATCGTTTGGGGACAGATAAATATTTGTTTCCTCAGTTTGCATATGATATACATGAATGCAATTTTTACATTATGAAATACATATCACAAGCAACAGGTATGCCAATTTACAAGAAAATCTATAAATTAAAAGAGCCCCAAAATATTACCGGAATATTAACTTTTTATTTTATTGCGTAACCTTGTTCAACTTCATAGTGTAAATACTAGCTCAATTTCCAAGCAATTCACATGAAACTTAGAGTATACGGATAGTACCTAGCTCTACAATTCACAGCCTTCATTTTATTTTACTGCTGATATCAGACATTTTCAAAGGAGTGATTTGTTCATCTTGGGATGGGTGACAAAATAATTATTTTTTACTACAACTAGACATAATGGAATAGAAATAAGGACTGCTAATTAAAGATTAGATGCCATTACAATAGGTGAGTACATCAGAGATAAACAAAAATTAAATTTCCATGTTATATCTTTTTGAAAATGTACCTTTTCATTTAATTTTTTAAAATTAAACTCTTTAGGGCTTAGGAGTTCTAGTCTGTCAAAAAAAAATTCATTGAAATTGAACAACTTTTACTTTTCCGTGTTATGGTCCCTTAAGAGCTATCAATATAGATTGGGGGATAGAATTCTCAAAAGTAAGGAATGTTCTAAAAACAATAACCACAAGATGCCATTTTGAGCGCAGTGTTTGGTATCCAAAAATAATGTATCTACACAATGTTAACTCAGGGCGGTCCCATGGCATAAATTTAGGATATGCCACGACACTGAGATGCACACTGATGTGAAGTCATTAAGTATAAAATATTTCTGAAACCAAAAGGGTGGGAAGAACATGGATGGAAATGCATAATAAGCACTAAGTCAAATTTTTCTAGAACATACACAAACAGCAGATCTGGGAACCCATTCACTCTGTACCAACAGTAATGAGTTATTTATGTTGCAGACCCTAAGAAAGTCTCCTGCATTGACAAGGCTAGAAATTAAGAACGTGGCAACCATGACTAAGCAATTGCCCTCAAAATGTATGGCTTCTAGGTTAGAGCCAAGCTGGGATCACTGAGAAGCACACCTTTTTTTCCATAAGTATGCCTTAAAAGCTTGAAATGTACAAAACTGAAATCTACATATAGTCTACATATGTACCAAGAGAAACAGCCTTTACTCATAATACCTTAACTGCAACAAGGCTTCAAATTTGGGTAATTTTGAAGCCAATTTACCTAATAAAATGGGTCAACTAAACTAAAAATATTCATATAGTAATTAAACACTCACCTCTATACTGTCTTCGTGCTTCTATTTGTTGACGATAAAGAGCTTTCTGAGACTGAAAATATTCTCGGATGAAATCATTGTCTAGGTTGGCTTCATTTTGTAGCTGCGGAAAAATAAAATACATTACTCAGTATTACATTCATAAGTACATTGATTTAATGTACTTACTATTATTAAATCGTAAGTACAACAATTTAATAATTTCTATTAAAATAATTCCTTAAAATTAACTGCCCTAGAATAAGAAATACAGTGTAGTATGTATGTGGTCTAGTCACATGAGGACAATCAAGAAATGTAACACCAGTTTCTAATGACAGTGTTCCCCATGACAAACACTATCAGGAACAAGTTATAAATGTACGTATCGAGCACACACTACATATACAGTAATGGTTAATCGTGAATGGCTAAAAATTAACAAAAGTATTTAATATACAGAACCTGAAAAATTACAGTAATGTATCATCAAACATTATGCAGCATTAAAAAAATACAAAGACATAATACTAAAGTGATAAAGTACCAAGAATTTAAATGCTATAATACCCATTAATATTAAAATGTTTTACACCAACATTGCTCTCAAAGGTATATAACAGCAATTTTGAAGCCTTGTTGCTCAAATTAAAAATGATTTCTCAATGTGATTTGCACACTGCTAAAAATGTTTATTCGTGTTTCAACATATCACAACAACAACACATTTGACAAATGCAATCATGGTGTTACTGTGCATTAAATACATGCTAAAGGAATTACTAGCAAAGGAGAAAGATGGAAAATTCCTAACGAACAGAAGACAGTGTAATAGTCAACATAGTAAAATCCGGATCATCTACTGTGAAAAGCTCAATCCCCCAAGTACTTGCTCCAGTACTTTTTCTCGTCCTAATATCAGACACAGACAAGGATACAAACTACAGCACTGTATCATCATTTGCAGACGACACTAAGCTTTTCATGCAAGTAGACAATATTGAGGACACGGCAAGCCTCTAATCTGATGTAAATTTGGTCTTTCAATGGGCCACAGATAATATGTTGTTTAATGCAAATAAGTTCCAGCTGCATGGAAAAAGTACAATTTAAAGACAGAAATCAAATCACATTATAGAACGAAAAAGCAATGTAAAGGATCTAGGAATAATCATGTCAGAAGACATTACTTTTACAGAACACCATAAAGTATCTGTCATGACTGCAAGAACAATGACAGGTTGGATAACAAGGACTTTCCAAACAAGGGATGTCATAGCAATGATGATACTTTTTTTTTTTTTTTATCGACAGTAGTGCACACTAGGGTGGAATATTGTTGCACTCTAACAGCCCCATTCAGAGCTGGAGAAATTGCTGACCTAGAGAGTGCATAACCAATACAACCAACCAACCTTTACCAATAGAATCCCCTCTAAGTCGTCTTAATTACTGGGACCCACTGAAAGTTCTAAATCTGAATTCTCTAGAGCGCAGGTGAGAGATACATAATAAGCTACACATAGAAGATATTAGACACACTGGTTCCAAATCTGAACACAGAAGTAACATCACAGGAGACCAGTAGGCATGGCAAGATGTGCAAAAATACCCCCATTGAAAAGCAGAGGTGATATCTCTCATGACTTTATTCACTAATAAAGTCATGAGAGGCTATTAGTAAAATCAAGAGGAATCTAAAATATTACACATTGTCTTGGGCCCTTGTGCAAGAAAGATGAAACTTTAACAAAGTCAAATACTCGTACTGTACTGTACTTGTACACATACTCGAAGTACTGTAATGGAGCGAATGATATGGAAGAAAATGGAGAATAGAACCAGTGACGAGCAGAGGTGCCATAGGCATAATTAGAGAACACTATATAAACATCAGAGGTCCGCGGTTGTTCTATGTCCTACCAGCGACTATAAGAATGCAGTATACACAAAAGTGTAAAGATGGGGGGTCCTTTTTTGTAAAGCATATGTGAAATAGTGTTGGTAACTGGCATTGAACAATTGAAACTGTTGATTTGAAGGGGACAAACATTTGAAACTCCCACATAGTGCAGTGCCTAATTCTGCACATACACAGTGCATAGTTAATGTATGAACTGTCCCCTCTAAAACGATATACAGTACATAAAAAATCCTATGAAGACAAATAAATAGCCCAAAGTACATTCTGTGACTGGAAAACATGTTGTAAAATTAGTGTTAAATGTAGAAAACCAGTTCAGAACTCCTAGACAAAATCTATAAATAAAATGGGGAATGTGATTTGAAAAGAAAACAATATTGGATTGCTGGTGGTTGAGAAAAAACACAGGCCAGCAGCTCCTGCACTCTATTGGTGGGCGAGCTAGATGAATGTCTCCGAAATCAGTGGGACGTCTATCGATTTTTCCCCTTTGGTCAAGTGATAACTTTTACATACAGGTAGTGGTGTTTGTTCCTTTGTCAGGTGTAAGATTTATGGTGATTCCATGTCCAACTGACAGCTAGCAATAATGCATTTTTACTGTTCCTTTATCTGTTATTGAACGGGCCCTGTGTCACTTCCTGCATCACATGTCCTGTGCATTGTTTTTTCTTTATCATTTGAAATTGCCTATGGTGACACTCAAGAGCACAGTGAGCATAAAGGTAAATTAATCTATGAATTATGGTGAAAGTTTGAATTGTTGATGGATTACAGAGTAAAGTAACTTGTTAACTAAGTGCTAGTTTGTTGTAACAAGAATCTTTTGCTATACCCCAAGTCCTTGTTACAGTGGAACACACTCTTGAGAAATTTTGTAATGTAATTTTTAAGTATTAGTGAATAAAGTCATTGTAAAGTGAAATTGAATTGAAATTGAAATAAGTTTATTGAGGTAAAATACACACAAAGGGATGAGGTAGCTCAAGCTATTCTCACCCCATTCAGTACAACGTGTTAATATATACATAGACACACATTACAAATAAACACATTACCAAACATTCTGAGAGGTAAAAATATACATTTCCTCCTTCACAAGTAGTATGGTATCAGACGTACACACAAATACTTTTATGACCTAGGTATACTGTATAGACAATTTGCAAGACACCTGCAGATAATTCAACAAAATATTACAATCTTGGTGCAAAATTCTTATATCTCTCAAGAATATCATCAACCTTTCCGTTGTGACACATCCAGGCTATTTGTTCAGGAACAGTCCTTATCTCAGTGTTTCTATATACATTAATCAACGGACAATCAAGAATATAATGGGCAAGGGTGTGAGACCTTAACATACCACATAGTTTACACTTCGTGTCATTACCATGAACATCTATCCCATATTCCCAGTAATATTTGTACCCAAGCCTGAGCCGCATGTACACAGAGTCACTCCAAGCATTTCTCCTTTTACCATAAGTGAAATGGGTGTTTTGACTCACATACATGTAGTGTTGCATGGTTTGACTTCTCTCATACATTATCTCTCTCCTCTCCACTCCCGCCTGTGCCTGAATATTTCTGATTTTGCTTCTTATTTGTCTCATTGTGAATTCACATTCAATGTCAACTTGTGGTTTTGATGTGGCACGTTTGGCCAAGTCATCCGCCACCTCGTTGAGCACTATTCCAACATGAGACGGAATCCACATGAATTTCACACTATAACCTTTCAGCTGTATCTCAGTTATTCTTCTCTTACAGTCCTCCACTATAGACATGAAGACTGGGTTTCGACTGTTTAAGGACTCCAGTGCTCCTCGGCTATCGACAAATACAAAAACATTTTTGTCGTCATGACGTACTTCCTCCAAACACGCCAGAATGGCCTGCAGTTCAGCTTGTGTGGATGATATATAATTACTAAGCCGGAGTTCAATTATCCTGTCCACAGTCCCAAACTCCGTATAATCCCTTATTAGGACACCACACCCTGCCCTGCCATCTTCCGCCACCGACCCGTCGCAATATACATGTAAACTGTTGCCTCTTGGTAACCGAGATATCATGCTTCCATACAAACACCGTAATTGTCCCGGTTCATGATGAATCTTTTTCACCTTGAGGGGTACAATTTCGACGTCTATTTTCTGTACTATCCAGGGAGCAGACATATTACACTGTCGAGAGGGTTTACAGCAGTCAAGTACGTCGTATTCCCTGAGGTCATGAGCTAATCCTCTCGTATAGCGTGTCTCCCTCAGTTTCCTGGAAGTGTGTACGTCACTCAAGCAGGTCTGAACGCTCTCAAACAGCTTATCCCCTCCTTTTCTCCGCATGAAACGAATAGATACTCTAGTGTTAATGTCACGGACTCTATCACACACACTCTGTAAATTTAATTCCATTCTCATTATTTCAATCATTGCATTTCTTTGACATCCAAGAATAATCCTCATAGCCTCGTTCTGTATCAGCTCTATTTTTTGAATTCTGCCTTGGCCTGTGTAAGACAATACGGGTGCTGCGTAGTCTATCAGGGATCGAACAGTGCTTATGTATAACATCCGCAAGATAGGTACCCCAACACCTTTACCAGAAAAAGCCAGTGCTTTTAGAGGATGCAGACGGGCTTTACATAAGGTGCTGATATGATTTATTTCAGCATTTTTACTCTCACATGTGTATCCAACATACATGCCCAGATACTTGTACTTCTGTACACGGCTCAGTTCCATACCATTTAGAGTAAGTGTTATATTTCTTCGTTTCCTATACTCGTATTTGGTTTTATCTGCATTTATAACTAAGCCTAACTTGTGACAGGTTGTACCAAGTATGTTAAGAGCATCTTGAATTTTGTTCCCAGAAGTGCCTTGTATAAGAATGTCATCAGCATATATGATCGTCGTGTAAAGTAAATTTCTATCATTTGAGACCTGCATTGTGTCATAAGCTATGCTGCCTTAGCAGAAACTCTGTCCAGCCTAAGTATGTGGTGTCTGTAACTGACTGCGCGAGCCCTATTTCCCAATTACTCACACTTTTGTGAAGGCCAGATATTTGTTTCTACCTTGTTCCATTTATACTGGTAGAAAAATACCCATTGCCCTTACAAAAAAGGACACTGATGAAATGCTACACTAAAAGCCCAAAACACTAAAAAAACATGTTGACCAAACCACACACTAGAAAGTAAAAAGACGACGACGTTTCGGTCCAGAATTTCCTGGACCATTCTCAAGTCGATTGTGTGAATGGACTTGAATGGACACACAATCGACTTGAGAATGGTCCAGGACGGACCAAAACGTTGTAGTCTCTTCATTTTCTAGTGTGTGGTCTGGTCAACATATTTCAGCCACATATTGACTCCTCGTCTGCACTAAAAAAACATCATTTTGCTAAAAAAAATATGGTGCTCATATCTTTTGACATATTATATTCTTAGCTCAAACAGTGTTTCTGCTGTCATTACAATATACGTTACATACAATACATCTATCTATAATTTGTAAACCATAATGAATCACTAAGTAATTCTAGAGTGTGTGGGAATGAAACCTTAGCACAGTATATAGGTACACACTACACCTGCTGACTCAAGCAGCCGACATCATCTGACACACCAAAATATCCAGAAATATACAACGGATGTCGGTATTATTACTTCGAAAACTGCCATTATCATCAGATTTCAATCACTAAATCATAGATATGAATAATTTTCCACAATATTATTTTCTAAAGGAACAGAAGATCACTTTGTATGATGCATAGATTCACAAGCCTCCACTGTGTACTGTTAATGTCTGCCTCCTGCTGTGAACACCATAACTAGCGTTGTGTTCACTGATATCTGAACCTTTCACATAATTTCTATTAGTCAGAATCATCTATGACACTATCATTGCAAAATAATTGCAGCTACTTATTTTACTGATTATTAAGTGTTGTTGTGGCCTAGATTATTAAGTGTGTAGTGGCCAACAGCTGCGCTGTGAGTTGCATGCTCAAGTCTTGGTTGCTCTAGCAGTACTGAGGCTCTCTCAGCCAGGAGGGATGCAGAAGATTTTTTTTTTCAAGATGGCATCTGTTTACTGGAGTTGTGAGAAACAGGATTCGAGCCCCGTGTACCCGCGGGAATTTTGAATCTTGCTATATACTAACAAACATATGATTACCAAACCACATACTAGAAGATGAAAAGACGACAATGTTTCAGTCCGTCCTGGACCATTATCAAGTCAATTGTGACTCTTTTCATCTTCTAGTGTGGTTTGGTCAGCATTATTCAGCCACGTTACTGTGACTCATCATCTGCAAACATGGGGAAAAGGGGGTGTGTTCCACCCTACACATGATATAACAGGTAGCCCAGTACAGTGGTCAAGACAACGGTGCTCTATACAGGGGAATAGTGTTACACATTAACAGCCCCATTCAAAGGTGGATAAATTGCTCACCTGGAGAGCATGCAAAGATCTTTTAACACTATACCACTAGAATCCACTCAATAAAATATCTAAATTATTGGGCTGCCTAAATATTTTTAATCTGAATTTACTTGAGTGCAGGTGGAAGAGATACATAATAATTTAAACTTGGCAAATAATAGGACTGGTTCCAAATCTGCTCACAGAAATAACACCACATGAGACCAGAAGGCATGGCAAGATGTGCAGAACACCCCCATTGAAAAGCAGAAGTGCAATAGGTGCCTTGAGAGAGAACTATCAACATTAGAGGCCCGAGACTGTTCAACACACTTTCACTACACATAAGAGGTATAACTGGCCTACCCCTTACAATATTCAAGAAATAACTCGATAAACACCTCCAAAGGATACCTGATCAACCAGGCTGGGACTCGAAGCTAAGCCCCGAAACTGTCACAAGATAACCACAAGGTATGGGTCAGGGTAAACTATTACATCCACATAGACCTATTATATCCATACAGTATTTGCATCAAACATAAAACCCAGACAATAATTTTTTGAATCTTCATAAGATGATAATCGCATTACCCTGTGAATCAACAACCAATGATAATCGCTGCCTAAGAATTGAACACTATAGGAGGTCAACTCCAGGGGCATCCAAATGGACACTATGCTATGGACCCAGAACACAGGCAAACCTCGTCTGTGAAGCAGCAGCTGCTTAGCAAGCTTCCTGATGAAAAGTAGGTTCAGAGATAATGAAGACCCAATGTGTGCACTTGTTGCAAGCCTATTAGGTCTAAGGTGTCATTGACCCAACAGGCAGCACGATAGAGGCAGAGAAAATTATCAGTGTCCGGCAGCAGGATTGATGAACACCCTTCAACTCGCATGTAGTGTGTGCAGACTTGACGGGTTAATCCCTAACCCTTAAACCGCGCACGTTACCACTCATATTGGGGGCCCAGAAGCGAAAAATATTCGAATTATGTAAAAATAACGTAAAAATGTTAAACAAATCTCCAACTTATTGGGTTCAGTGTCGCGAAACTTTCATCAAAATATTTTCAGAAACCAATTTTTAGACGAATTTTTAATAAATAAGAACATTCTGTTGATAAGGAGAACAGTTCATATAAACTGGAACTGAAGGATAATGCAGTAATAAAGAGATGCAAGCACCTGTCCAATGCTCAAAGAAGAAGAATAGTAGTAAAAATTGTCCACAAAGTGGACATGCAGTTGGTGCCTTTATATCATTGCTGAGTAATACATAATAAATAATAATGAGTAACTATGTTATGTTCTATTTTGTTATATATCATATAAATACATTGGCCAATGTTAATATACAGTACTTTACTTTTATCAATGTCCAACAAAAAATTATTTTTAGGAGATTTTTGTTCAAGATTTTAGTTTTTTTCTCCTTTGTTTATTATCTGATTTCTACATTTACATCTTGGAGAATGCATATGTTTCCCTAACTATGTGAAGATAGAATGAAATTGAGCAACAAATAAATCAGTTACAACTCGCAATACTTAGGACTTTCAATTTTTCTTGGCTGATTTTTTTCTCCGATTTCAAACTATTTTCTTTGTCTCTTTAGGTTGTTTTGATGATTAGGGACCATATTAGGGCATTTTTACTTATATAAAGTATACCCTAAATATATCCCCTAAATCATTATAATTATTATAATTATCCCTTTATTTTGTGTTTTTTGGGGGTTATTTTTTCTTGACTTCATTTCAACACACATTGACCAACAACTTTCACATTCGAGTACGAATGCCAAACAATGTTCATTAAAACATACAATTAAATTAACAAATTAAAACTACCTGTACCTTTATTCATGGTTGATAACTTCAACTTCAATTATCTCTGAAACTAGAGTTTTAAATTTGAGTGGCTTCTAAAATTCTAGTTTTTGACCGATTCTATTTTAACATGCAGTATTGTGCTCAGCTGTCTGTTCTATAATCCCTTCAGAATGGATTTTTCATTAACTTTATACATTTGGATTTATAATTTTTTGGGGGTTTAAATTTGCTGCATATTTCAAATACCGTATTGACAAATTTTTTTACGGTAAACTACTGTATACTGAAAACCAATATCCTAATTTGATGAAAATGAAGATCATATGCTATTCTGAGAGAATAATAACATTAAATGAACAATTGGTGATAGTTCATATTATTTATTCTGAATTGAAAATCTGAAGTTTTCAATATTCAATTTTAAAATTAATTTTGATTCTCTTATTTTTCAAGTTACATTGTGATCATTTAGACAAAGTTGGAGCATTTGCCTAGTTGATTATACAAAAAAAAAAAAAATTGGAGTGTTTGTGCAAGTTTTAAAAACCTATGTTAAATTATGTTATCTTAAATCATATATGTATGTATTGCGGGGTTTAAGGAGTTAATAAGCCATGTGTAGACCCACAGGAAAATTAAGAGAGCCTGAAGTTGACTAACCAAACAGGATACCTGACCAATGCTCGCCAGCACTAGGGATGGAAAACTACAAATAGCAGTGGCATAATCAGAATCAGATGGGAATGCAATGACAGCCAAATATACAGCACTTCTCTCAAATGCCTCTAGAAGCCATCTCCAGTTGCAATAAATCCCTCCAACAAATCAGGGTCTGCCAAATCACATACAGTCTGCCGAATCGATGGTGCACCATACCAGTATACAACGGAATTTTTTTTTTATATATTACTGTAATATGTTTGCCACCTAATACATCCCATGGTCACTCACCCATCTATTAGGGACGTCCTCTTCGTTGACAGCTGCTGTAGCTTTCGATTTTGTGTTCTCAAACTGTACACTCTGCAAGTAGAAATGAGTATTTACAATACATAATTATAAAAGCAAAATATTAAATTAACTTCTGTAGTATATTTGTAAAAGTTTACTACAATTTAGAACTAAACTAAAACAAACTAAAAGAAAACTAAGCACCTATGCAGAGAACTTCTTTTATATTAATATATATAATGTCCAAATTTATCATCAAATTTAACCACTCTCCTCATCTGGTTTGATTGTAAACCAGATGAGCAATAAACCAGAAGCAATCAAACCATTATCTGAGGTTTGATTGTACGAGTTAACAAAAAGCCAGCAATCCATTACAAACCATTGTTATTTATGCATATACAAGAAGGTACATTGGGAATGTGAGGATACATAATATGGTAATTACAGTCTTGTAAAGCCTCTAGTACGCGCAGCGTTTCGGGCAGGTCCTTAATCTAAGAAAATTTTAAGTAGGTAAATACTTGCAAAATTTATAGACAAAAAAAATGATAAGTTACATGGAATGAAAAAAAGAAGACGAGAGAAAATTGTAGGTACAGTATATTAAAGCACATAGGTAGCTAAGATTGTTGGGTGTAGAGACCAAAACAGTCAAACTCCCCATCCACCCCCAAACAATGTAAACAAATGATCAAATCTCTTGAAACTAGCACAAGCTTGTTAGCACTACCCTTGTGGTGTCAGCCAATTGGGGAAGGGGCCAGAGCTTCAGGTCCTTCAAACCAATTATGGAGCAGATGTGAAGACAATTATACAATTTAAACAAAATTAAATTTAAGACTTTTTTTTTTAAATTGAGGACACAAATTCCAGCTATGGAAACAAAGATGACGAAAAGACATTGGAAAGTTTTTTGTGAAAGAGTGTTAGACAGTTGGAACAAGTTATGAGAACAATATGGAACACCTTTTTCTTTCTGTTTTATCTATCTCTGTTTTATCTATCTATCTATCCCTCTCTTTTCTCTCCCTCTCCTTTCTCTCCCTCTCCTTTCTCTCCCTCTCCTTTCTCTCCCTCTCCTTTTTCTCCCTCTCCTTTTTCTCCCTCTCCTTTTTCTCCCTCTCCTTTTTCTCCCTCTCCTTTTTCTCCCTCTCCTTTTTCTCCCTCTCCTTTTTCTCCCTCTCCTTTTTCTCCCTCTCCTTTTTCTCCCTCTTTCCTCTCTCTCTCTTTCCTCTCTCTCTCTTTCCTCTCTCCTCTCTTTCTTCTCTCCTCTCTTTCCTCTCTCCTCTCTTTCCTCTCTCTCTCTCTCTTTTCTCTTGTTCCCATTTACTCCTTTTATTACCCATACATACCCTTTATTACACCTATCTTTGACCTTGCTTTTACCTTCCTCTAAGATTTCCTCCTCCACACCTCTTTCTAGCTTTACTTATGCCCGTGCCTTTCTCATCTCTTCACAATTGACTTGATAATGTTGATAATGTTTCAGGATGGACCGAAATGTCGTCATCTTTTCATCTTCTTCTGTGTGTGGTTTGGTCAACATTCTTCAGCCATGTTATTGTGACATCATTTGCAAGTTATGAGAGGTGGTAGTAGAGGCCAAGGTAGTAGAGGCTACAGACTGTCAGTACTGTAGTTTCAAAGCATTATACGACAGTACTGGGAAGATGGAACACTACGAGCATAGCTCTCATCCTATAACTACACTTAGGTAATTACTAACATCTCACATAATAAAAGCTTTTGAACAAGTGATTACAAATCAAATCACCAGTTTTATGGGGAACATAACCCAGGTCAACATGGAATTTCGAGTGGAAAGATACTGTCTTTTGTAATTACTCAACCTCTATGGCAAAATCACATATTGTAATTAGAAGAAAAACAAAATGCAGATGTTGTATACACAGACTTTGCATTGCTAAGTGTGACCACAGTAGTAACTTATAAAATGAGATCAACAGAAATAACGAGTAAAGTGGGGTATTGGATTTTCAATTTTATGTCAAACAATGCAAAAAGTAAGTCAATTAAATATAATCAAACCCTAGCACAGTGAAAAACTTTGTACCCCAGGGCACAATCCTTGCACCACTACTTTTTTCTCATTCTCATATCAGATACAGACAAAAATACTACTCACACCTTCGTGCCATGCTTTGCAGTTTATACAAAAATCATCATGAAAAATACCTCTGTAGAAGACATGTTAAACTACAAGCCACTATTAATAAAATCTTCAATTTGGCAATGGAAAAGAACATGTTGATTAAGTGATCAGTTCCAGGTGCATGGGTATGGTGGAAACGAGGAACTTAAAATGAAATACAGGGTACAAGACAATCCTACTCATAGAAGGAAAACAGTATGTAGAAATATGGGAATTATAATGTCTGACAACCTGATATTTAGCAAACATAATGAAGAAAAAATAGTCAACCAGGAAAATAATAGGATCGATTATAAGAACATTCAAATTCAGGGATCCCACCGCAATGTTAACACTACTGTATTTAAATCTCTGGCATTGTCCTGTCTTGAGTATTGCTCAGTACTCACTTCCTCAGAGCAGGAGAAATTTTTGAAACAAGGGAATACAGATAACATGATGACCAAACCGCACATCATAAAGTGAATAAACTGCGACATTTCGGTCCATCTAGGACCGTAATCAAGCAGCGTAAAAGAAGAGAGGAAGGTACTGAATAGGCAAATATAAGGCAAGAGAGTGAGATGAGGAGTAGGTAAGAGGCAGCAATAGACAGCACATGACCCACAGCAAGTAATCCTCCATTGCTTATGGGACAGAGTGCTTTTAAATTCAATATATTTTTACCAAAGTCGAAAAACTTAGAAAAAGTATGTAAAAATCTCATTTTAGTGAAAATCTTGTCTTTGTTATATAATACTTTCTTTACGAATAAATAACTCCCCCCACCCACCGCAAAACTGTCCGCCATTGTCCTCTCATCATCGCTGACATACCTGATTGTGTTCTAACAATCGGATTTTTCAGAAAAAAATCAGAACTCTATACTGTATATAAAATGCTGCTTTTGATCGTTGGCAACTACAACATGGCCTGAGACAAAAGGAGGGTGAGTGTGCGAGGAAACCAACAGGCAACATGTGTTGTTCATGCAGAGCTATGGTGCAGTATTGCATCATTTCGTTGCCTCTCGCGCTGCTGTTCTGGTGATTTATTGCTACCATTTTCACGACGACGTACAAAACAAGACAAAACAGAGTGAGTGAGTGAATGAGCAATAAGAGTACAAGTGAGGAGGAGTGCATGACACGACATGACAGTCCAGCTAACAGGAGCTGCGCCTCTACACACACTTCTCATATGTAACTGTGCTGTTTGGACACTGCCAGACACTTCGCTGGCACAAGGGTCAGTGTCATTTACGGTTGTGAAAGAGGCGGTGTGGCTAGCACTGCCATCAATAAAGTTCATAATATTTATTGGTTTTGATAATGTAATGTAAATTGGATTAATTTACTCAGCTCCCAAATATTATGCATACCATACAAATAAATGGATTATTCCAATTTACATCATTCATTATAGGAAAATATGGTTCAATACTCCAACCGATCGGCACTTGACCAGCCTTCAGGAATCAATTAAGTTTGAGTACTGAGGTTCCACTGTACAGTACTTTTGTAACAATGTGAACCATCCTACATATATTGATGTAAGGGACAATTACATAGAATTTGCTGCTAATTCTCTTTGCAATCTGGAAAAAATAAAGATAAAACCAAACTCAAATATTTCAAGTCCTAGTATAGCAGTACTGTGCTATGTTAGGCCTCAGTGTATTTTTTGGTCTAGGATGATTAAGTTAAATTTTATTTGCAACAATTACAAAACCATTTCTGGTTTGTCCAAATTCAATAGTACCAAATTCTACTTTCTAATTGTCCTTCATCAATACATGTACGATGGTACTCATAATTACAATAAGTACTAATCTAATGCGCGAAAGTGTTAAATAGGAGGATGGGCTGAGGAGTAGGTGTAGACACATCCACCCCTCTTGTCACTACAACTTGCCTCTTGCCTCACTCATAATTACAACTACAAATGCTTTCTCAGCTGTTTTGTGCTCAAACTCAAGTGATGTGGAATCCAGCATAAATTATCACCTTTTAGTATAAACCCTAATCATGTAAGAAGGCATAATAAGACAAGCATTGAAAAGTGAAATATTAACAAATTGCATGTGTGAACTGTAAAGAGTTGCTGCTCACAGTCTGATGTATGAATCACAGTCCAGTTGATCAGGTATTCTTTTGGGGTGTTTATCAAGTTCTCTCTGTAACACTATAAAAGGTTGGCTAGTTATGCCCCTGATGTGCCCAAAATGCTATGCATGCTAGTGGCTTTGCAAGAATGTAAAAACATGAATGTTATGTACTCTCATAAACCCAAAGTACCTTCTTATATATAAATGTATAAATAAAATAAATGTTTAGAGGGAGAAAGTTGACAGGTCTTGTTCCTTGCATGCTGATAAAATTGTCTTAGCATACCATTTGCACTTCTGCTTTTCTATGGTGGTGTTTGATCCAAACAAACCACCTCTTGTGTGGGACTTATAAAAGCTTTATTAAGTTCAGATAGATACAGTCAACCCAATCATCTCTCCTGTAGAATTTGTTGCTTTATCATAAAAACTAAGTAATTTGTTACACAGGATCTTCCTATTTGAAAACCATACTGTCTGTCTGTTATTATGTCATTACTCTCCAGGTGTTCTACTCATTTGGTTTTAACTATTATTTCCAGTGTTTTGACTACCATGTTTGTTAACAATACAGGTCTACAATTTAGAGGGTTTTCTCATCTATCATTTTTTTTTAGATTGGAACTATGTTTACCTTTATCCAAATATGTATATCCTAAGATTCCAGTGGAAAAATATGTCTGGAATATCAGTTGAAATGGAAAACTTTGCTCACTTGCACATGCTCTCAGCACCCAAAGTGAAACTCCATTTGGTTCAACAGCTTTTCTCTTCCTAGCCCCTTGAGTAGATTTTACACGTCTCAAGACACCTCTATGTACTCTATGGTGTATTGTACTCACCTAATTGTGCTTGTGGGGGTTGAGCTCTGGCTCTTGTAAATTGTGTAATTTACCTTGTGTCTGGCTCTTTGAAAACCTAATTTTGCACACAAGGTTCTGTCCCCCAATCCCCACACGGTTCCATTCCCCAGAGTCCCCACAAGGTACCATCCCCCAGTCCCCACAAGGATCTGTCCCCAGTCCCCACAAGGATCTGTCCCCAGTCCCCACAAGGAACTGTCCCCAGAATCCCCACAAAGTTCAATCACCCCTGGACTAACTACATTAGCAGCATTCCAGGACAACTAATTTCTTAACTAGTTATTTAACTAGTTATGACCAATAGGTAATCTTGGTATTGATAATAGATATTCATATAATAACATCCATTCACATTATGAGGCATGCTGAATGTCGAATTAATTTGAAGTGTAAATGGGGATAAAATGTAAATAATGCTCCTCCAGAGCAAGAGGAGCCCATAGATGGTGGGCAGCAGGCGAGGGAGGATGCGTTGCCCAGGCTCCACTCCCCCCTGGCCCCAGCTGACAACCAATCACACATTTCTCCAACCCTCACAAGTTGCTATGAACACCAATACGCTCTCTTCCTCATTTCCAACAGAGCAACATCTGGGGCAATAGAGCTCAGCGCTCGCTAACAAACCCCGTCACTAATGAGGTAAAGGAAGTGCAGCACCTGGCTCCGCAGGTCCCCATACACACCAGCCTCGGCCAGGAGGATCCACTCCCACAATTTTACCACCACCAGACGGCAACTTGCCCCCTACGGTATTGGGCACGTATAAATTTTGAGAGGTGTGTGCCCCTTCTACGAGGGCCACAGAGCACTAACCAGCTCGCTAACTTGCCAAAGCCCAATAATAAAAGCGGGGCAAGTGAGGAGGAAGCGGCGGCCGCCCAGCTAACTCTCCCCAGCACAATTTTGGCAGGATCTTATTTTCGCTTTCCGTTCACAATGTCACCCAGGAATAACCAGGGTGCGTAAGGGCTAAATCGTCGATGGTGGTAACTTTAACATAGTAGACAATGCCAAGTAGGTGGTAGAGCGAGCGGTAGACGAGCGTAAAGTTGAGGAAGGCGCGGGATCATTTGGCAGCAGGAAGACGAGGTAGCGAGCCGACACACAAAACACAAGCAGGACTCACACTACGTAAACGTTCCACTAGTTCCTTCTTGCTGCCGGACTTGGACAGTCCACGACGCTCCAACTCGGCTTTTAACTCCACCACCTTCAGATCCTTGATGAGTCGCACGCCGTCAATCGTGAGGCTCCTGGCTCGGTCGCCCATTTTGATGCGTAAATTCCACGACCGCCCGTTCCCCGACACACACTCATTCTTACTCCATTTGCACTACTGAGAGCCAGCAGACGATAAACATGGCACGCGATTGGTCCGCCAGCCTTCCCGCCGCTCAGCTAGCCAATCATTACACAGTTCTCAGGTGGCACTCTGCAACCTTCACCAATAGGCAACAGCGTTATAAAGCAGACGATAAGGGGGGAGGAACGAAATAACATCGAACAGCGCATGTGCTGAGTACGTTGCTGAACCGTTAAAATAACACACATTTCGGTATATGGCAGTAATAGAGGACACGTTTATTCTCATACATAACGAACTTTTAAACCAAGTTTCGCCGCAGGAATAGATCCGGTGGAGGATTTTCACTCATGCTGTACCTACGCACTCGTACTACAACTTCTCCCAAACTACGATAGCAACGCGAAATAAAATATGTATACTTGTGTACACAGCTCGAGAGAAGAAATTAGCAGATTGCGTGGGGCGTCCTCAATGCGTAGGAGAAACTCCCAATCACGCAAAAACACATTTCTCACCCCCCACACACAACCACCCACGACCATATACAGATCTCCCGTCCAACTCATGCATACAGATAACACAACGAACGACCAATAACGCAAAACACTGATATCCGGACAAATAAACCACCCTACGCATACAAAAACAAACCACCTACCCAGGCAAACAGAGGACATGGACCCTGTTTATCAGGGAGAACGGGAGGGTGGACCGTTTGTGGGCCGGAGGCTTGGGAAGTGGGTCCGTTTGTGGGCGGTGTGGGGGGGCCCGTTTGTGGGCGGGAGGCTTGGGAAGTGGGCCAATTTGTGGGCGGGGGACTTGGGAAGTGGGCCCATTTGTGGGGAGGGGACTTGGGAAGTGGGCCCATTTGTGGGGAGGGGACTTGGGAAGTGGGCCCATTTGTGGGCAGGGGACTTGGGAAGTGGGCCCATTTGTGGGCAGGGGACTTGGGAAGTGGGCCCATTTGTGGGCAGGGGACTTGGGAAGTGGGCCCGTTTGTGGGCGGGGGACTTGGGAAGTGGGCCCGTTTGTGGGCGGGAGGCTAGGGAAGTGGGGCTCCATTTATGAGCTGGAAACTTGGGAAGTGGGGCCCCATTTATGAGCTGGAAACTTGGAAAATGGGCTCCATTTATGAGCTGGAAACTTGGGAAGTGGGCTCCATTTGTGAGCTGGAGACTTGGGAAGTGGGCTCCATTTGTGAGCTGGAGACTTGGGAAGTGGGCTCCATTTGTGAGCTGGAAACTTGGGAAGTGGGGCCCCATTTATGAGCTGGAGACTTGGGAAGTGGGGCCCCATTTATGAGCTGGAGACTTGGGAAGTGGGCTCCATTTGTGAGCTGGAGACTTGGGAAGTGGGCTCCATTTATGAGCTGGAAACTTGGGAAGTGGGGCCCCATTTATGAGCTGGAGACTTGGGAAGTGGGGCCCCATTTATGAGCTGGAGACTTGGGAAGTGGGTTCCATTTGTGAGCTGGAGACTTGGGAAGTGGGCCTATTTGTGAGTGGGAGAAGTGGGAACTGGGGCCATTTGTGAGTGGGAGACTTGGGAAGTGGGCCCCATTTATGAGCTGGAGAC